>NW_027190450.1:0-37568 GCF_040958095.1 Procambarus clarkii | reverse complement strand
GTCATATCTGCCGTAGGGGATACTGTTTCATTTATAACAGGGCGCAATTTCCTTTATTTACAACTTATAATATAACCTCCTTCCACTAAATGGCAGCCGGTCTGGTCGCCACATATATCATTAGACTCCTGAACCTCAGAGAATCAGTACGGAGAGCTGATATGACTCTTTAAGCCGGCAAACGAAAAAAATAGGAGAGGGCACCGTAACATACCCCTCCCCTTAAAATAAGAGTCATATCGGAAGAGCAGCACTCAAGAGGGCCATCTATACTCTTGCTCCCTCCGTTCCTGAAGTGTCACTCCTCCAGTTGGCGATGTGGCTCGTTCCACCTGCCAGTCACGTGTCTCATATATCTCCACCTCGCATAGTACCGGGTGTGATGGGTGTTCCCTGAACACCTACAAGAAATCCTCTCTCCGTGGCTACGAGTGTACTCCCACGGCTCGTTACCACTGTAAGATTCAGTGCATGCAGCGCCTCCCCGCGTCGTGCACTCCGAGATAGTCTTGCATTTCCACTGCGTCCTACAGGTACTCCATGTTTCCTCTCATGATCTTCTTCGCAATTTCTCTTTCTCGGTTCCTCTTCTCCCGTAGGTGCGTTGTCTCCTCACAGTGGCACTTGTAACCTGTACTCCATCCAGCAGCTCCCTCTCTTCCACACTAGGCTTTTGCGATGGCCCAATGCCCCTCTGGTTAGGCTGGCGCCTACCCTGGGTGTACCTATTCCCTGCTTTTTTCGTATTGCCTTTCCTATACCACTCGCTCCTTCGTTCCCGACGAACACTTCACTCCTCCATGAGATTCTTCCCTGCAGACGTCTTCTTCGGTTCGTGGTTGGCTCATCCACCTCCCTGTGGCTCACCTCACCACGGTGGTTCATCTTGCACCTACCACTATTCATCAGGCCGGCATAGGGTGCTTCGCGTCGTGGCTTCTCCACTCTGCCCCTCACTGCCGTTCGCTCATCCACTGAGCTCACTTTATTTACGTTTCTGTATGGAGGGAGTGCGGTCTGCAGCTCTTCACCGCCCCAGGCGTTTGTACAGCTGCTCCTCGCCACTCCTCCACACGCATCATCAGGCTTAGTCGGAGGTCCCCGTCGGGGTTTTCCACAACTTCCGACGACCTCTCTGCACTCTCGCCCTCGTTGTCGTCGTCTCTGGCGACGTTTCCCCTGGCGAAGTCGGCTTCCTCACTATTATTTGGAACGACCGATACCTCACCCGGCAGGGTTGTACCGCTGCTTGCAACATAGGCACTCCTGGCCCAATCAGGTTGTATCCTGCCTCCTCCGAGGTCATTACCCAGCACCATCTGTACATGCTCTAGGGGTAACTTAGGGGCTACAGCTACTATAGCTTTCTCGACTCCGCAGTCGGCAATCAGCTGTACTTCGTGAAGTGGCAACCTGTATTCCTCCCCCACACTGCGTATCCTCACCACTCCCACAGGTGAATCATTAAATTCCTTGGGGAGAATACTCCTGGTTACCATACTTATGTCAGCACCCGTATCTCGAAGCACGGCAACCTCCACTGGGTCTGACCTTCCAAACTTCACGTTGGCCCCGAAAACGAAGGGATGTTCACCCAACTTCATTTCCCAACCATTCACGTTGGGTCCACTATAATATGGGGTGTGAACAAACACTCTCTCCTCCTCCAACATTAATCCTACATTCCTTTGGTGCTCCTCACACTCGCGGGCATAATGTCCTCTCACACCACAGTTGTAGCATCGGCCACCTCCCCTGGGCGGCCACTCGCCAGTCACTCTGGCGGTACCACTTGCAGACGTCCCCTGGGTCCTCCTTGGACTCCCCGTCGTCGTGTCCGGGACTGCAGCACTTGCTCCCGAGTTAGGTCCACTGCTCACAGCTTGGGGCTTCCTCCCCGCGTCTCTTGAGCTCTTGAACCACGTTCTTCATCGGGCACACTACTCTTGGGAGAGTCCCCACTCGTCCTCGCTCCTCCTGAACTCCTAAGGTTCCCTCCCGACCTGGGGTAAGGCGAGTGTCTGGGCGGCCCCTCCCTCCTGATATGTAGTGCCTCCTCCAGCATGTCGGCTCGATCCGCTGCAGCCTTCAGGTCCTTAATACCTGCTTCTCTCACCCTTACTCGCAACTCAGGATGGAGCACTGACATAAACTTCTCCATCATTATCAGTCGTTTGACATCATCCACCGACTCCGCTTCCTCCGCCTTCAACCATCGTAGGAATTTCCGTTCCATATCCCTGGCGGTCTCGGCGTAAGTCTTTCCCGACGCTCTTGTACACTCTCTGAACCGCTTCCGGTACATCTCCGGAGTCAGCCGGAATGAGTGGAGAACCGCATTCTTAATCGCGTCATAATTAGTACACTCCTCTAGGTCCAGCATGTTATAGGCTTCCCGGGCCTCACCAGTCAACCTGCCCTGGACCAGAGCAGCCCAATCATCTTCCGGCCACTCCTTCAGAGTTGCTATCCGTTCAAAGTGTTCGAAGAACGCCTCAGCTTCTTGTGGTTCGAACGTAGGTAAGTCACGTTCCCTTACCTTGAGGTCATCCCGCCGTGCAGGTAGTGAGGGCAGACCACGTTCAACGCGACGCAATTCGACTTCTTTCTTTGCCTTTATCTCCTCCAGTCGCAGTTGTCTCTCTCCTTCTTCTCGCTGCAGCTGCAGCCGTGCTTCTCGCTCACCTCGCTGCAGCTCAGCTGCACGTTCCTCTCGCTGCAGTTCAGCTGCACGTTCCTCTCGCTGCAGCTCAGCTGCACGTTCCTCTCGCTGCATTTGCGCTTCTCTTTCCTCTCGTCGCAGCTGGGCTTCCAGTTGCATCTTCATTATTTCCAGTTGCAGGCTCCTCTTACTACAGCTGGACCTTCCACTGCTCCCATGTTCACTGTGAATTCTCTCCATACTGGTAGGCGCTTGGGGGGGCCCTAGTCGGGACGGTTCACCTTGCGACGGCTCTCCTCGGGACGGCTCCTCTTGAGATGGCTCCTCTCCCGTCGCTTCCTCTCGAGCTGTGAGCTGTGCCATGATCTCTATCCTTCGCTCCGCTACCTTAGTCGTCCTCAACCTGATCCCAAAGTGGTTTGCCACTTGTTGGAGCTGGGCCTTGGTACACTCTTCCAAAATTCTCTCGTCCCTTGTGTCAATAAATTTCTTTACTTTGTCTTCCTCCATCTCTATATCATTGAGCATACACGACAGCACAGACAAGTTAGTAGGCACTAATTTCACCGTTTCAGTCCCTTAGCTGGTTGAGTAACAGTACCACCGAATTCACTGGCCACACTGTATTAGTACCCTGGCAACGCTTGTCTTGCAATTTGGTCCACACTGTAGCTTGATCCACGCTTCCTGGCGAAGTTCCCAGTTCTTGGCTACTGGGGTTCGAATCCTGGCAAGGTCGCCAGTTCTCTTGTCACGTGGGGGTGGGCGGTCCGGGGCTCTGCTAACACTCGGCTGCTAGGGGCTCAAAGGGCCCAAATACTCAGCCCCTCCGACTCCCTGGATTCACCGGAGTCTCCTTGGTCACACAAGATAGGACCAACAATGCCCACCTCCGCAGGTCTTTGCTTCCACCACAAAGGGGTGCCACTGATTCACCCTGGAAGCCCTTCAGTCAACCACGGGGAAACTGCTGCTAACAGTTCCGGCCTAGACCCGTGGGGGAGTGAAGGAAGACTCAGGCTTACCTATAACCATAACCTCCCTGAGTCTTGCCTGCCAGACAAAAAAAGGTTGCAGGAACTCCTTTCCCGCCTGTCTTCTCTATCTTCTCCTCTTAGCAAGGTCGCCAGCTGGGTTATTATATCTGCACCCCAGCAATGCAGTTCAGTGGGTGTATCATATATCGTTTGTAGCCAGAAATGTATGCTCATAGAGAAATATCACAAATGGAGGCACACTCAAACACAGTAATAAAATGTGTGGATTTACTGACGCAAATTACATGAACACACACACACAATCACAAGTAATACATGAATATGGAATATGGATAATGAGTCTGGAGATCGTCAGCCTCTTCTTCCACGACCTCCAACACTCCTTCAAATGGGCAGGGAGACAGGAGTCTCACACTCTCACAGGAGGGCCTCTTCACCACGTCGGCACCTCTTCTTCACTGTCCTGTCATCCATACACACTGCCCTCTCTGACAGTCCTGGACACAAGCTGCCTTGCTGCCTATTCTACTATTAAAGTAATAAAGTCTTGCTGCCCCATACACAAGCAAATATTGTGGCCTAACTAGCCTACTCATACAAGGGGTAATGGGAGGGAAAAATGATCTACCTTACACTCCTGGCTCACGACGCCTGTCCCTCGATGGTGTGAGGTTCCCACGCTTCCTTGGGTCGATCCTCGACGATCCAGGGCGTTCCACAGGTCCTCAGGTGTCGTGAAGCCTTCGCGTCGTCGCCGTTCCAATCCCTGAGATTCAGCTGCCCCAATCCTGGTTCATCGATGGGCGCTGAGCTAATCACTATCTTTCCCCACACTCGCCTCTCCCACAGGGCGTCGCTCCTTGTCCTAGGCACGGTGTCGTCCTTCCAAGATTCTCAGTGGATGTGACCCCTGTCACAGCTAGCTTGCTCGCCCACCTTCCAGACCTCAACGTCCAGCCAGCGGCGCCGCCCAGCGTCGTCGCCGACTATTTTCCAAGTTTGGGCACTTCTCTGCTCACTGAACTTGGTTCCTCTTTGGCTTCCCAGAAGCGCAGGGTCTCCAATAACTATGGTGGCTTCGACAGCCAGCTCTATCCACTGAACAAGGCTTGCAGAGCCTCCAATCCCTGAGAGCAGACCGAGGCGCGTCCTGTCGCTTCCACGGTCAGTACAACTCTGACGTTGGCGCCGCCCGGGGCACTCGGTGACGTCATGGCGGGCCCTGATTTGTCGCCCGCGACCTACGTCGGCCAATCCGCGATCGGCTTGTCTCCCTTCCAAAAGGTCATATCTGCCGTAGGGGATACTGTTTCATTTTATAACAGGGCGCCAATTTTCCTTTATTTACAACTTATAATATAACCTCCTTCCACTAAATGGCAGCCGGTCTGGTCGCCACATATATCATTAGACTCCCTGAACCTCAGAGAATCAGTACGGAGAGCTGATATGACTCTTTAAGCCGGCAAACGAAAGAAATAGGAGAGGGCACCGTAACAACATCTACACATGTACATCTACACATGTACATCTGTAGATTACTGTACATCTACACATGTACATCTGTAGATTACTGTACATCTACACATGTGCATCTGTAGATTACTGTACATCTACACATGTACATCTGCAGATTACTGTACATCTGCACATGTACATCTAATACTTGATGAGATGTAATCATCTCATTGAGAGATGTACATCATAATCATTGAATTGTAATGTACATCTACATTGGTCTCGTGAGGCAGGTCTCAACAACCAGCTCCTCGTAGATGTGTCCTTGTACATTATTGGTCTCGTGAGGCTGGTCTCAACAACCAGCTCCTCGTAGATGTGTTCCTGTACATTATTGGTCTCGTGAGGCAGGTCTCAACAACCAGCTCCTCGTAGATGTGTCCTTGTACATTATTGGTCTCGTGAGGCTGGTCTCAACAACCAGCTCCTCGTAGATGTGTCCTTGTGCATTATTGGTCTCGTGAGGCAGGTCTCAACAACCAGCTCCTCGTAGATGTGTCCTTGTACATTACTGGTCTCGTGAGGCTGGTCTCACAACCAGCTCCTCGTAGATGTGTCCTTGTACATTATTGGTCTCGTGAGGCTGGTCTCAACAACCAGCTCCTCGTAGATGTGTCCTTGTACATTATTGGTCTCGTGAGGCAGGTCTCAACAATCTACCATATTTTAACATTATTAAAATTGTTAAGCGACGCACCGAGCTCTCGGAGGTACTTCATGTTCTCCTCACTGTCCTCGATACTAATCGCAAGGCGGTGACCAGTGACGCCCCTCCGGTGAAGTCCTCGCAGGAGTCTCTCCCCTCCCACACCTGTAGATGAAAGGGAACATTGCAGCTCAAACCAGGCAACTCTCCACACCCACACCTGTAGATGAGAGGGAACACTGAAGCCCATACCTGCAGATGAAAGGGAACACTGAAGCCCACACCTGGTTACTCCTCACACCCATCTGTTAAGGAGGAGGAGGAGTAGGGTAGTGGTGCAGAGGAGGAGGAGGGTAGTGGTGCAGAGGAGGAGGAGGGTAGTGGTGCAGAGCAGGAGGAGGGGAGAAGTGCAGAGGAGGAAGGTAGTGGTGCTAAGGAGGAGGAGGAGGGTAGTGGTGCAGAGGAGGAGGAGGGTAGTGGTGCAGAGGAGGAGGAGGGTAGTGGTTCTGAGGAGGAGGAGGGTAGTGATGCAGAGGAGGATGAGGTAGTGGTGCAGAGCAGGAGGAGGGTAGTGATGCAGAGCAGGAGGAGGGTAGTGGTGCAGAGAAGGATGAGGGTAGTGGTGCAGAGCAGGAGGAGGGTAGTGGTGCGGAGTAGGAGGGTAGTAATGCGGAGGAGGAGGAGGGTAGTGGTGCGGAGGAGGATGAGGGTACTGGTGCAGAGGAGGAGGAGGCTAGTGGTGCAGAGGAGGATGAGGGTAGTGGTGCAGAGGAGGAGGAGGAGGGTAGTGGTGCAGAGCAGGAGGAGGGTAGTGGTGCAGAGGAGGAGGGGCTAGTGGTGCGGAGGAGGAGGAGGATAGTGGTGCAGAGGAGGAGGAGGGTAGTGATGCAGAGGAGGAGGGTGGTGGTGCAGAGGAGGAGGAGGGTAGTGGTGCAGAAGAGGATGAGGGTAGTGGTGCAGAGGAGGAAGAGGGTAGTGATGCAGAGGAGGAGGGTAGTGGTGCAGAGGAGGAGGGTAGTGGTGCAGAAGAGGATGAGGGTAGTGGTGCGGAGGAGGAGGAGGGTAGTGGTGCAGAGGAGGAGGAGGGTAGTGGAGCAGAAGAGGAGGAGGGTAGTGGTGCAGAGCAGGAGGTGGGTAGTGGTGCAGAGGAGGAGGGCGCTAGTGGTGCGGAGGAGGAGGAGGGTAGTGGTGCAGAGGAGGATGAGGGAAGTGGTGCAGAGGAGGAGGAGGAGGGTAGTGGTGCAGGGGAGGAGGGTAGTGGTGCATCAAAGGATGAGGGTAGTGGTGCAGAGGAGGAGGAGGGTAGTGATGCAGAGGAGGAGGGTAGTGGTGCAGAGGAGGAGGGTAGTGGTGCATCGGAGGATGAGGGTAGTGGTGCAAAGGAAAGGAGGGTAGTGATGCAGTGGAGGAGGGTAGTGGTGCAGAGGAGGAGGGTAGTGGTTCAGAGGAGGAGGAGGGTAGTGGTGCAGAGGAGGAAGAGGGCAGTGGTGCAGAGGAGGAGGAGGGTAGTGGTGCAGAGGAGGAGGGAAGTGGTGCAGAGGAGGAGGGTAGTGGTGCAGAGGAGGAGGGTAGTGGTGCAGAGGAGGAGGGGGTAGTGGTGCAGAGGAGGAGGAGGGTAGTGGTGGCAGAGGAGGAAGAGGATGGTAGTGGTGCAGAGGAGGAGGAGGGTAGTGGTGCAGGAGGAGAGGAGGGTAGTGGTGCAGAGGAGGAGGAGGGTAGTGGTTGCAGAGGAGGAGGAGGGTAGTGGTGCAGGAGGAGGAGGGTAGTGGTGCAGAGGAGGAGGAGGGTAGTGGTGCAGAGGAGGAGGAGGAGGGTATTGGTGGCAGAGAGAGAGGAGGGTAGTGGTGCAGAGGAGGAGGGTAGTGGTGCAGAGGAGAGGAGGGTAGTGGTGCAGGAGGAGGAGGAGGGTAGTGGTGCAGAGGAGGAGGAGGGTAGTGGTGCGAGAGGAAGGAGGAGGTAGTGGTGCAGAGGAGGAGGAGGGTAGTGGTGCAGAGGAGGAGGAGGGTAGTGGATGCAGAGGAGGAGGAGGGTTATGGTGCAGAGGAGGAGGAGGGTAGTGGTGCAGAGAGGAGGAGGAGGGTAGTGGTGCAGAGGAGGAGGGTAGTGGTGGCAGAGGATGGAGGAGGTAGTGGTGCAGGAGGATGAGGAGGTAGTAGTGCAGAGGAGGAGGAGGTAGTGGTTGCAGAG
Source organism: Procambarus clarkii (assembly GCF_040958095.1). Classification (NCBI taxonomy): domain Eukaryota; kingdom Metazoa; phylum Arthropoda; class Malacostraca; order Decapoda; family Cambaridae; genus Procambarus; species Procambarus clarkii. Next base: position 29,557 of record NW_027190450.1, on the reverse strand, counting down.
GAGAGGAGGGTAGTGGGTGCAGAGAAGGAGAGAGGGTAGTGGTGCAGAGGAGGGGAGTGTAGTGGTGCAGAGGAGGAGGAGGGTAGTGGTGCAGAGGAGGAGGAGGTAGTGGTGCAAAGGAGGATGAGGGTAGTGGTGCAGAGGAGGAGGAGGAGTGTAGTGGTGCAGAGGTAGGAGGAGGGTAGTGGTGCAGAGGAGGAGGAGGGGTAGAATGGTTGCAGAGGAGGAGAGTGTAGTGGGTGCAGAGGAGGAGGAGGGGAGTTGTGCAGAGAGGAGGAGGAGGGTAGTGGATGCAGAGGAGGAGTAGGGTAGTGGTGCAGAGTGAGGAGGAGGGGTAGTGGTGCCAGAGGAGGAGTAGGGTAGTGGTGCAGAGGGATGGAGGAGGGTAGTGGTGCAGAAGGATGAGCAGGGTAGTGGTGCATAGGAGGAGGAGGTATTGGTGCAGCAGTAGGAGGAGGGGTAGTGGTGCAGAGGAGGAGGAGGGTAGTGGTGCAGAGGAGGAGGGTAGTGGTGCAGAGGAGGAGGAGGGTAGTGGTGCAAAGGAGGAGGGTAGTGGTGCAGAGGAGGAGGGTAGTGGTGCGGAGGAGGAGGAGGGAATGGTGCAGAGGAGGAGGAGGGTAGTGGTGCGGAGGAGGAGGAGGGTAGTGTGCAGAGGAGGAGGAGGGTAGTGGTGCAGAGGAGGAGGGTAGTGGTGCAGAGGAGGAGGGTAGTGGTGCAGAGGAGGAGGAGGGTAGTGGTGCAGAGGAGGAGGAAGGTAGTGGTGCGGAGGAGGAAGAGGGTAGTGGTGCAGAGGAGGAGGAGGCAAGTGGTGCAGAGGAGGATGAGGATAGTGGTGCAGAGGAGAAGGAGGGTAGTGATGCAAAGGAGGATGAGGGTAGTGGTGCAGAGGAGGAGGAGGCTAGTGGTGCAGAGGAAGAGGATGAGGGTAGTGATGCAGAGGAGGAGGGTAGTGGTGCAGAGGAGAGGAGGGTAATGGTGCAGAGGAGGATGAGGGTAGTGGTGCAGAGCAGGAGGAGGGTAGTGGTGCGGAGGAGGAGGAGGGTAGTGGTGCGGAGGAAGATGAGGGTAGTGGTGCAGAGGAGGAGGAGGCAAGTGGTGCAGAGGAGGATGAGGGTAGTGGTGCAGAGGAGGAGAGGAGGAGGGTAGGGTGCAGAGCAGGAGGTGGGTGGTGGTGCAGAGTAGGAGGGGGCCAGTGGTGCAGAGGAGGAGGAGGGTAGTGTGCAGAGGAGGATGAGGGAAGTGGTGCAGAGGAGGAGGAGGAGGGTAGTGGTGCAGGGAAGGAAGGTATTGGTGCATCGGATGATGAGGGTAGTGGTGCAGAGGAGGAGGAGGGTAGTGATGCAGAGGAGGAGGGTAGTGGGTGCAGAGGAGGAGGGTAGTGGTGCAGAGGAGGATGAGGGGTAGTGGTGCAGAGGAGGAGGAGGGTAGTGATGCAGTGGAGGAGGGTAGTGGAGCAGAGGAGGAGGGTAGTGGTGCTGAGGAAGAGGAGGGTAGTGGTGCAGAGGAGGAGCAGGGTAGAGGTGCAGAGGAAGAGGAGGGTAGTGGTGCAGAGGTGGAAGAGGGTAGTGGTGCAGAGGAGGAGGAGGGTAGTGGTGCAGAGGAGGAGGATAGTGGTTCAGAGGAGGAGGAGAGTAGTGGTGCAGAGGAGGAGGAGGAGGATAGTGTGCAGAGGAGAAGGAGGGTAGTGGTGCGGAGGAGGGGGTAGTGGTGCAGTGGAGGAGACGGGGAGTGGAGCAGAGGAGGAGGAGGGTAGTGGTGCAGAGGAGGAGCAGGGTAGAGGTGCAGAGGAAGAGGAGGGTAGTGGTGCAGAGGTGGAAGAGGGTAGTGGTGCAGAGGAGGAGGAGGGTAGTGGTGCAGAGGAGGAGGATAGTGGTTCAGAGGAGGAGGAGAGTAGTGGTGCAGAGGAGGAGGAGGAGGGTAGTGGTGCAGAGGAGGAGGAGGGTAGTGGTGCAGAGGAGGATGAGGGTAGTGGTGCAGAGGAGGAGGAGGAGGGTAGTGGTGCAGAGCAGGATGAGGGTAGTGGTGCAGAGGAGGAGGAGGAGGGTAGTGGTGCAGAGCAGGAGGAGGGTAGTGGTGCAGAGGTGGAGGGGTTAGTGGTGCGGAGGAGGAGGAGGATAGTGGTGCAGAGGAGGAGGAGGGTAGTGATGCAGAGGAGGAGGGTAGTGGTGCAGAGGAGGAGGAGGGTAGTGGTGCAGAGGAGGATGAGGGTAGTGGTGCAGAGCAGGAGGAGGGTAGTGGTGCGGAGGAAGATGAGGGTAGTGGTGCAGAGGAGGAGGAGGGTAGTGGTGCAGAGCAGGAGGTGGGTAGTGGTGCAGAGGAGGAGGGCGCTAGTGGTGCGGAGGAGGAGGAGGGTAGTGGTGCAGAGGAGGATGAGGGAAAGTAGTGCAGAGGAGGAGGAGGAGGGTAGTGGTGCAGGGAAGGAAGGTATTGGTGCATCGGATGATGAGGGTAGTGGTGCAGAGGAGGAGGAGGGTAGTGATGCAGAGGATGAGGGTAGTGGTGCAGAGGAGGAGGGTAGTGGTGCATCGGAGGATGAGGGTAGTGGTGCAGAGGAGGAGGAGGGTAGTGATGCAGTGGAGGAGGGTAGTGGTGCAGAGGAGGAGGGTAGTGGTGCTGAGGAAGAGGAGGGTAGTGGTGCAGAGGAGGAGCAGGGTAGAGGTGCAGAGGAAGAGGAGGGTAGTGGTGCAGAGGTGGAAGAGGGTAGTGGTGCAGAGGAGGAGGAGGGTAGTGGTGCAGAGGAGGAGGATAGTGGTTCAGAGGAGGAGGAGAGTAGTGGTGCAGAGGAGGAGGAGGAGGATAGTGGTGCAGAGGAGGAGGAGGGTAGTGGTGCGGAGGAGGAGGGTAGTGGTGCAGTGGAGGAGACGGGGAGTGGAGCAGAGGAGGGAGGAGGGTAGTGGTGCAGAGGAAGAGGGTAGTGGTGCAGAGGAGGAGGAGGGTAGTGGTCATGAGGAGGAGGAGGGTAGTGGTGCAGAGGAGGAGGAGGGTAGTGGTGCAGAGGAGGAGGAGGGTAGTGGTGCAGAGGAGGAAGAGAATGGTAGTGGTGCAGAGGGGGAGGAGGGTAGTGGTGCAGAGGAGGAGGGTAGTGGTGCAGAGGAGGAGGGTAGTGGTGCAGAGGAGGAGGGTAGTGGTGCAGAGGAGGAGGGTAGGGTGCGGAGAGGAGGGTAGTGGTGCAGAGGAGGAGGAGGGTAGTGGTGCAGAGGAGAGGGGGTAGTGGTGCAGAGGAGGAGGCTAGTGGTGCAGAGGAGGAGGGTAGTGGTGCAGAGGAGGAGGAGGGTAGTGGTGCAAGGAGGAGGAGGGTAGTGGTGCAGGAGGAGGAGGAGGCTAGTGGTGCAGAGAGGATGAGGGTAGTGGTGCAGAGGGAGGAGGGTAGTGATGCAGAGGATGAGGTAGTGGTGCGAGCAGGAGGAGAGTAGTGGTGCAGAGGAGGATGAGGGTAGTGGTGCAGAGAGGAGGAGGGTAGTGGTGCGAGAGGAGGGTAGTAATGCGGAGAGGAGGAGGTAGTGGTGCGGAGGAGGAGAGGTAGTGGTGGAGAGGAGAGGAGGGTAGTGGTGCAGAGGAGGAGGAGGTAGTGGTGCGGAGGAGAGGAGGTTAGTGGTGCAGAGGAGGATGAGGATAGTGGTGCAGAGGAGGAGGAGTGTAGTGATGCAAAGAGGATGAGGAGTGGTGCAGAGGCGGAGGAGGGTAGTGGTGCAGAGGAGGAGGAGGGTAGTGGTGCAGGAGGAGAGGGTAGTGGTGCAGAGCAGGAGGAGGTAGTGGTGCGAGTAGGAGGGTAGTATGCGAGAGGAGGAGGGTAGTGGTGCGAGGAGGATGAGGGTAGTGGTGCAGAGGAGGAGGAGGCTAGTGGTGCAGAGGAGGATGGGGTAGTGGTGCAGAGGAGGAGGAGGAGGTAGTGGTGCAGAGCAGGAGGAGGGTAGTGGTGCAGAGGAGGAGGCTAGTGGTGAGGAGGAGGAGGAGGATAGTGGTGCAGAGGAGGAGCAGGGTAGTGATGCAGAGGAGGAGGGTAGTGGTGCAGAGGAGGAGGAGGTAGTGGTGCAGAAGAGGATGAGGGTAGTGGTGCAGAGCAGGAGGAGGGTAGTGGTGCGGAGGAGGAGGAGGTAGTGGTGCGGAGGAAGATGAGGGTAGTGGTGCAGAGGAGGGAGGAGGGCTAGTGGTGCAGAGGAAGATGAGGGTAGTGTGAAGAGGAGGGGAGGAGGGTAGTGGTGCAGAGGAGGATGAGGGAAGTGGTGCAGAGGAGGAAGAGGAGGGTAGTGGTGCAGGGGAGAAGGGTAGTGGTGCATCGGAGGATGAGGGTAGTGGTGCAGAGGAGGAGGAGGGTAGTGATGCAGAGGAGGAGGGTAGTGGTGCAGAGGAGGAGGGTTAGTGGTGCATCGGAGGATGAGGGTAGTGGTGCAAAGGAGAAGGAGGGTAGTGATGCAGTGGAGGACGGTAGTGGTGCAGAGGAGGAGGGTAGTGGTTCAGAGGAGGAGGAGGGTAGTGGTGCAGAGGAGGAAGAGGGCAGTGGGCAGAGGAGGAGGGTAGTGGTGCAGAGGAGGAGGGTAGTGGTGCAGAGGAGAAGGAGGGTAGTGGTGCAGAGGAGGGGGTAGTGTGCAGAGGAGGAGGAGGGTAGTGGTGCAGAGGAGGAGGAGGGTAGTGGTGCAGAGGAGGAAGAGGATGGTAGTAATGCAGAGGGGGAGGAGGGTAGTGGTGCAGAGGAGGAGGGTAGTGGTGCAGAGAAGGAGGGTAGTGGTGCAGAGGAGGAGGAGGGTAATGGTGCAAAGGAGGAGGAGGGTAGTGGTGCGGAGGAGGAGGAGGGTAGTGGTGCAGAGGAGGAGGAGGGTAGTGGTGCGGAGGAGGAGGGTAGTAGTGCAGAGGAGGAGGGTAGTGGTGCAGAGGAGGAGGAGGGTAGTGGTGCAGAGGAGGATGAGGGTAGTGGTGTAGAGGAGGAGGAGGAGGGTAGTGGTGCAGAGCAGGATGAGGGTAGTGGTGCAGAGGAGGAGGAGGAGGGTAGTGGTGCAGAGGAGGATGGGAGGGTAGTGGTGCAGAGGAGGATGAGGGTAGTGTGCAGAGGAGGAGGGTAGTGGTGGCAGGAGGAGGAGGGTAGTGTGCAGAGGAGGAGGAGGGTAGTGGTGCAGAGGAGGAGGATGAGGGTAGTGGTGCAGAGGAGGAGGTAATGGTGCAGAGGAGGAGGAGGGTAGTGTGCAGAGGAGGAGAGGGCTAGTGTGCAGAGAGGAGGAGGGTAGTGGTGCAGAGGAGGAGGGTAGTGGTGAGAGGAGGAGAGGGTAGTGGTGCAGAGGAGGAGGAGGGTTAGGAGGTGCAGAGAGGAGGAGGGCTAGTGGTGCAGAGGAGGAGGGTAGTGGTGCAGAGAGGACGGAGGGTAGTGGTGCAAGAGGAGGAGAGGTAGTGGTGCAGAGCAGGAGGAGGGTAGTGGTGCAGAGCAGGAGGAGGGTAGTGGTTCAATGAGGAGGGAGGGTAGTGTGCAGAGGAGAGGAGGGTAGGGATGCAGTGGAGGAGGGTAGTGGTGCGAGGAGGAGGGTAGTGCTTCAGAGGAGGAGGTGGGTAGTGGTGCAGAGGAGGAGGAGGGTAGTGGTGCAGAGGAGGAGGAGGGTAGTGGTGCAGAGGAGGAGGGTAGTGGTGCAGAGGAGGAGGAGGGGAGTGGTGCAGAGGAGGAGGAGGTAGTGGTGCAGAGGAGGAGGGTAGTGGTGCAGAGGAGGAGGAGGGTAGTGGTCCAGAGGAGGAGGAGGGTAGTTGTGCAGAGGAGGAGGAGGGTAGTGGTGCAGAGGATGAGCAGGGTAGTGGTGCAGAGGAGGAGGGTAGTGGTGCAGAGGAGGAGGAGGGTAGTGGTGCAAAGGAGGAGGAGGAGGGTAGTGGTGCAGAGGAGAAGAGGATGGTAGTGGGTGCAGAGGGGGAGGAGGGTAGTGATGCAGAGGAGGAGGGTAGTGGTGCAGAGGAGGAGGGTAGTGGTGCGGAGGAGGAGGAGGGTAATGGTGCAGAGGAGGAGGAGGGTCGTGGTGCGGAGGAGGAGGAGGGTAGTGGTGCAGAGGAGGAGGAGGGTAGTGGTGCAGGAGGAGGAGGGTAGTAGTGCAGAGGAGGAGGGGTAGTGGTGCAGAGGAGGATGAGGGTAAGTGGTGCAGAGGAGGATGAGGGTAGTGGTGCAGAGAGGAGAGGAGGGTAGTGGTGCAGAGTAGAGGATGAGGGTAGTGGTGCAGAGGAGGAGGAGGAGGGTAGTGGTGCAGAGCAGGAGGAGGGTAGTGGTGCAGAGGTGGAGGGTAGTGGTGCAGGAGGAGGAGGAGATAGTGGTGCGAGGAGGAGGAGGGTAGTGATGCAGAGCAGGAGGAGGGTAGTGGTGCGGAGGATGGAGGAGGGTAGTGGTTGCGGAGGAAGATGAGGGTAGTGAGTGCAGAGGAGGAGGAGGCTAGTGGTGCAGAGGAGGATGAGGTAGTGGTGCAGAGAAGGAGGAGTGAGGGTAGTGGTGGCAGAGAGGAGGAGGGTAGTGGTGCAGAGGAGGAGGAGGGTAGTGATGCGGCAGGAGAGGAGGGTAGTGGTGCAGAGGAGAGGAGGGTAGTGGTGCAGAGGAGGAGGAGGGTAGTGGTGCAGAGGAGGAGGGTAGTGGTGCAGAGTAGGAGGAGGAGTAGTGGTGCAGAGGAGGAGGAGGGTAGTGGTGCAGAGGAGGAGGAGGTAGTGGTGCAGAGGAGGAGGAGGGTAGTGGTGCAGAGGAGGAGGAGGGTAGTGGTGCAGAGAGAGGAGGGTAGTGGTGCAGAGGAGGAGGGTAGTGGTGCAGAGGAGGAGGAGGTAGTGGTGCAGAGGAGGAGGAGGGTAGTGGTGGCAGAGGAGGAGGAGGGTAGTGGTGCAGAGGAGGAGGAGGGTAGTGGTGCAGAGGAGAGGGAGGGTAGTGGTGCAGAGGAGGAGGAGGGGGTAGTGGTGCAGAGGAGGAGAGGGTAGTGGTGCAGAGGAGGAGGAGGGTAGTGGTGCAGAGGAGGAGGAGGGTAGTGGTGCAGAGGAGGAAGAGGATGGTAGTAATGACAGGGGGAGGAGGGTAGTGGTGCAGAGGAGGAGGGTAGTGGTGCAGAGAAGGAGGGTAGTGGTGCAGAGGAGGAGGAGGGTAATGGTGCAAAGGAGGAGGAGGGTAGTGGTGCGGAGGAGGAGGAGGGTAGTGGTGCAGAGGAGGAGGAGGGTAGTGGTGCGGAGGAGGAGGTAGTAGTGCAGAGGAGGAGGGTAGTGGTGCAGAGGAGGAGGAGGGTAGTGGTGCAGAGGAGGATGAGGGTAGTGGTGCAGAGGAGGAGGAGGAGGGTAGTGGTGCAGAGCAGGAGGAGGGTAGTGGTGCAGAGGTGGAGGGGTTAGTGGTGTGGAGGAGGAGGAGGATAGTGGTGCAGAGGAGGAGGAGGGTAGGGATGCAGAGCAGGAGGAGGGCAGTGGTGCAGAGGTGGAGGAGGGTAGTGATGCGGTGGAAGATGAGGGTAGTGGTGCAGAGGAGGAGGAGGCTAGTGGTGCAGAGGAGGATGAGGGTAGTGGTGCAGAGAGGAGGAGGAGGGTAGTGGTGCAGAGCAGGAGGTGGGTAGTGGTGCAGAGGAGGATGGCGCTAGTGGTGCGGAGGAGGAGGAGGGTAGTGGTGCAAAAAGGAGGAGGAGGGTAGTGGTGCTGGGGAGGAGGGTAGTGGTGCATCGGAGGATGAGGGTAGTGGTGCAGAGGAGGAGGAGGGTAGTGATGCAGAGGAGGAGGGTAGTGGTGCAGAGAAGGAGGGTAGTGGTGCATCGGAGGATGAGGGTAGTGGTGCAAAGGAGGAGGAGGGTAGTGATGCAGTGGAGGAGGGTAGTGGTGCAGAGGAGGAGGGTAGTGCTTCAGAGGAGGAGGTGGGTAGTGGTGCAGAGGAGGAGGAGGGTAGTGGGCAGAGGAGGAGGAGGGTAGTGGTGCAGAGGAGGAGGGTAGTGGTGCAGAGGAGGAGGAGGGGAGTGGTGCAGAGGAGGAGGAGGGTAGTGGTGCAGAGAGGAGGGTAGTGGTGCAGAGAGAGGAGGGTAGTGGTGCAGAGGAGGAGGAGGGTAGTGGTGCAGGAGGAGGAGGGTAGTGGTGCAGAGCAGGAGGAGGGTAGTGGTGCAGAGGAGGAGGGTAGTGGTGCAGAGGAGGAGGAGGGTAGTGGTGCAGAGGAGGAGGAGGGTAGTGGTGCAGAGGAGGAGGAGGGTAGTGGTGCACAGAGGAGGGGAGGGTAGTGGTGCAGAGAGGAGGAGGGTAGTGGTGCAGAGAGGAGGAGGGTAGTGGTGCAGAGGAGGAGGGTAGTGGTGCAGAGGAGGAGGAGGGTAGTGGTGCAGAGGAGGAGGAGGGTAGTGTGCAGAGGAGGAGGAGGGTAGTGGTGGCAGAGGAGGAGGAGGGTAGTGGTGCAGAGGAGGAGGAGGGTAGTGGTGCAGGAGGAGGAGGGTAGTGGTGCAGAGGAGGAGGAGGGTAGTGGTGCAGAGGAGGGAGGAGGGTAGTGGTGCAGAGGAGGAGGAGGGTAGTGGTGCATGAGGAGGAGGGTAGTGGTGCAGAGGAGGAGGAGGGTAGTGTGCAGAGGAGGAGGAGGGTAGTGGTGCAGAGGAGGAGGGTAGTGGTGCAGAGGAGGAGGAGGGTAGTGGTGCAGAGGAGGAGGAGGGTAGTGGTGCAGAGGAGGAGGAGGTAGTGGATGCAGAGGAGGAGGAGGGTAGTGGTGCAGAGGAGGAGGAGGGTAGTGGTGCAGAGGAGGAGGGGGTAGTGGTGCAGAGGAGGAGGAGGGTAGTGGTGCAGAGGAGGAGGAGGGTAGTTGGTGCAGAGGAGGAGGAGAGGGTAGTTGTGCAGAAGAGGAGTGGTAGTGGTGCAGAGGAGGAGGAGGGTAGTGGTGGCAGAGGATGAGGGGTAGTGGTGCAGAGGAGAGAGGGTAGTGGTGGCAGAGGAGGAGAGGTAGTGGTGCAGGAGGAGGATAGGGTAGTGGTGCAGAGGAGGAGGAGGGTAGTGGTGCAGAGGAGAGGAGGGTAGTGGTGCAGAGGAGGAGGAGGGTAGTGGTGCAGAGGAGGAGGAGGGTAGTGGTGCAGAGGAGGAGGGTAGTGGTGCAGAGGAGGAGGAGGGTAGTGAGTGCAGAGGAGGAGGAGGGTAGTGTGCAGAGGAGGAGGGTAGTGAGTGCAGAGAGAGGAAGGTAGTGGTGCAGAGGAGGAGGAGGAGTAGTGGTGCAGAGGAGGAGGAGGGTAGTGTGCAAGAGGAGGAGGGTAGTGGTTCAGAGAGGAGGAGGGTAGTGGTGGCAGAGGGGAGGAGGGTAGGGATGCAGAGGAGGAGGGTAGATGGTGCAGAGGAGGAGGAGAGGGTAGTGGTGCAGGAGGAGGAGGAGGGTAGTGGTGCAGAGGAGAGGAGGGTAGTGGTGCAGAGGAGGAGGAGGGTTAGTGGTGCAGACGGAGGAGGAGGGTAGTGTTGCAGAGGGGAGGAGGGTAGTGGTGCAGAGGAGGAGGGTAGTGGTGCAGAGGAGGAGGAGGGTAGTGGTGCAGAGGCAGGAGGAGGGTAGTGGTGCAGAGGAGGAGGAGGGTTAGTGGTGCAGAGGAGGAAGGAGGGTAGTGGTGCAGAGGAGGAGGAGGGGTAGTGGTGCAGAGGAGGAGAGGTAGTGGTGCGAGGAGGAGGAAGAGGAGGGTAGTGGTGCAGGAGGAGGAGGAGGGTAGTGGTGCAGAGAGGAGGAGGGTAGTGGTGCAAGGAGGAGGAGGGTAGTGGTGCAGAGGAGGGGAGGGTAGTGGTGCAGAGGAGGAGGAGAGGTAGTGGTGCAGAGGAGGAGGAGGGTAGTGGTGCAGAGGAGAGGAGGTAGTGGTGCAGAGGAGAGGAGGGTAGTGGTGCAGGAGGATGAGGGTAGTGGTGCAGAGGGAGGAGGAGGGTAGTGGTGCAGAGGAGGAGAGGGTAGTGGTGCAGAGGAGGAGGAGGGTAGTGGTGCAGAGGAGGAGGAGGGTAGTGGTGCAGAGGAGGAGGAGGGTAGTAGGTGCAGAGGAGTAGGAGGGTAGTGGTGCGGAGGAGGATGGAGGGTAGTGGTGCAGAGGAGGAGGAGGCTAGTGGTGCAGAGGAGGAGGATGAGGGTAGTGGTGCAGAGGAGGAGGAGGAGGAGGGTAGTGGTGCAGAGCAGGAGGAGGTAGTGGTGCAGAGGAGGAGGGGCTAGTGGTGCGGAGGAGGAGGAGGATAGTGGTGCAGAGGAGAAGGAGGGTAGTGATGCAGAGGAGGAGGGTAGTGGTGCAGAGGAGGAGGAGGGTAATGGTGCAGAGGAGGATGAGGGTAGTGGTGCAGAGCAGGAGGAGGGTAGTGGTGCGGAGGAGGAGGAGGGTTGTGGTGCGGAGGAGATGAGGGTAGTGGTGCAGAGGAGGAGGAGGCAAGTGGTGCAGAGGTGATGAGGGTAGTGGTGCAGAGGAGGGGAGGAGGGTAGTGGTGCAGAGGAGGAGGAGGCAGTGGTGCAGAGGAGGATGAGGGTAGTGGTGCAGAGGAGGAGGAGGAGGGTAGTGGTGCAGAGCAGGAGTGGGTGGTGGTGAGAGGAGGAGGGGGCCAGTGGTGCAGAGGAGAGGAGGGTAGTGGTGCAGAGGAGGATGAGGGTAGTGGTGCAGAGGAGGAGGAGGGTAGTGGTGCAGGAGGAGGAGGGGTAGTGGATGCAGAGGAGGAGGGTAGTGGTGCAGAGGAGGAGGAGGGTAGTGGTGCAGAGGAGGAGGAGGGTAGTGGTGCAGAGGAGGATGAGGTAGTGTGCAGAGGAGGAGGAGGGTAGTGGTGCAGAGGAGGAGGAGGGTAGTGGTGCAGAGGCAGGAGGAGGGTAGTGGTGCAGAGGAGGAGGAGGGTAGTGGTGCAGAGGAGGAGGAGGGTAGTGGTGCAGAGGAGGAGGAGGGTAGTGGTGCAGAGGAGGAGGAGGGTAGTGGTGCAGAGGAGGAGGGATAGTGGTGCAGAGGAGGAGGAGGGTAGTGGTGCAGAGGAGGAGGAGGGTAGTTGTGCAAGGAGGAGGAGGGTAGTGGTGCAGAGATGAGAGAGGGTAGTGGTGCATAGGAGGAGGGTAGTGGTGCAGAGGAGGAGGAGGGAAGTGGTGCAGAGAGGAGGAGAGTAGTGGTGCAGAGGAGGAGGAGGAGGAGGATGAGGGTAGTGGTGTTGAGGGGGAGGAGGGCATTGATGCAGAGGAGGAGGAGGGGTAGTGGTGCAGAGGAGGAGGGTAGTGGTGCACAACAGGGGGAGGGTAGTGGTGAAGAGAAGGAGGAGGGCAGTGATGCAGAGGAGGAGGTAGTGGTGCAGAGAGGAGGAAGGTAGTGGTGCAGAGTAGGGGGAAATAGTGGTGCAGAGGAGGAGGGGGAGGGTAGTGGCAGCGAGGAGGAGGAGTGTAGTGGTGCAGAGTAGGAGGAAGGTAGTGGTGCAGAGGAGGAGGAGGATAGTGTTGCAGAGGAAGAGGAGGGTAGTGGTGCAGAGGAGAAGGAGGGTAGTGGTGCAGAGGAGGAGGAGGTAGTGGTGCAGAGGAGGAGGGTTCTGGTGCAGAGGAAGAGGAGGGTAGTGATGCAGACGAGGAGGGGGGGTAGTGGCGCAGAGGAGGAGGAGGGTCGTTGTGCAGAGGCAGGAGAGGCTGCGTTAGTGGTACACGAGGAAGTGAGGGAGTTAGTGAGGCAGAGGAAGAGGCGGGTAAGTTGGTTCAGAGGAGGAGGAGGGTAGTGGCTTGCGAGGAGGAGAGGGGTAGTGGCTGCAGAGGAAGGAGGAGGGTTAGTGGTGCCGTAGGCAGAAGAGAGGGTAGTGGTTACACGAGGACGAGGGAGGGTATTTTGGCAGAGGAGGAGGGTAGTGGTTGCCAGAGGACGGAGCGCAGGGTAGTGGTGCAGAGTGAGGCAGGAGGGTAGTGGTTGCTACAGAGTAGGAGGAGGGTAGTGGTGCACAGGAAGCGGAGTGTATTTGGTGCAGAGGCAGGAGGGGTAGTGGTGCAGAGGATGGAGGGTAGTGTAATGGTGCAAGGAGAGAGTGAGTGTAGTGTGTGCGGAGGAGGAGGAGGGTAGTGGTGCAGAGGAGGAGCGAGGATAGTGATGCAGAAGAGATGAAGAGGGTAGTGAGTGCAGAGGAGGATGAGGGTAGTGGATGCATGAGCAGGAGGAGGGTAGTGGTGCAGAGAAGGATGAGGGTAGTGGTGCAGAGGCAGGAGGAGGGTAGTGGTGCGGAGAGAGGAAGAAGGGTAGTGGTGCTAGAGGAGGAGGAGGTAGTGGTGCCAGAGGAGGAATGAGGATAGTAGTTGCAAAGGAAGGAGGAGGGTAGTGACGCGAAGGAGGATGAGGGTATTGGTGAACAGAGCGAGGATGAGGGTATTTGGGCAGAGCAGGATGAGGGAGTGGTGCGGAGGAGGAGGGTATAGTAATGCGGAGGAGGAGGAGGGTAGTGGTGCGGAGGAGGATGAGGTAGTGTTGCAGAGGAGGAGGGGCTAGTGGATGCAGAGAGGAGGACAAGGGTGGTGGTGCAGAGGAGGAGGAGGAGGGTAGGTGGGCAGAGAAGGAGGAGGTAGTGGTGGTGCAGAGGAGGATGGCTAGTGGTGATGCAGGAGGAGGAGGCTAGTGGTGCAGAGGAGGAGGAGGTCGTGATGCAGAGGAGAAGGGGAGTGGTGCTGCAGAGGAGGAGGGTAGTGGTGCAGAGGAGGAGGGTAGTGGTGCATCGGAGGATGAGGGTAGTGGTGCAAAGGAGAAGGAGGGTAGTGATGCAGTGGAGGACGGTAGTGGTGCAGAGGAGGAGGGTAGTGGTCAGAGGAGGAGGAGGGTAGTGGTGCAGAGGAGGAAGAGGGCAGTGGTGCAGAGGAGGAGGGTAGTGGTGCAGAGGAGGAGGGTAGTGGTGCAGAGGAGGAGGAGGGTAGTGGTGCAGAGGAGGAGGGTAGTGGTGCAGAGGAGGAGGAGGGTAGTGGTGCAGAGGAGGAGGGTAGTGGTGCAGAGGGGGAAGGAGGAGTAGTGGTGCAGAGGGGAGGAGGGTAGTGGTGCAGAGGAGGAGGGTAGTGGTGCAGAGAGGAGGGTAGTGGTGCAGAGGAGGAGGAGGGTAATGTGCAAGGAGGAGGGGGTAGTGGTGCGAGAGGAGGAGGGTAGTGGTGCAAGGAGGAGGAGGGTAGTGGTGCGGAGGAGGAGTAGTGTGCAGAGGAGGAGGGTAGTGGTGCGAGGAGGAGGAGGGTAGTGGTGCAGAGGAGGAGAGGGTAGTGGTGCAGAGAGGGAGGAGGGTAGTGGTGCAGAGGCAGGATGAGGGTAGTGGTGCAGAGGAGGAGGAGGGTAGTGGTGCAGAGCAGGAGGAGGGTAGTGGTGCAGAGGTGGAGGGGTTAGTGGTGCGAGGATGAGAGGAGTGGTGCAGAGGAGGAGGAGGGTAGGATGCAGAGCAGGAGGAGGGCAGTGGTGCAGAGGTGGAGGAGGGTAGTGATGCGGTGGAAGATGAGGGTAGTGGTGCGAGGAGGAGGAGGCTAGTGGTGCAGAGGGGATGAGGGTAGTGGTGCAGAGAAGGAGGAGGAGGGTAGTGGTGCAGCAGGAGGTGTAGTGGTGCAGAGGAGGATGGCGCTAGTGGTGCGGAGGAGGAGGAGGGTAGTGGTGCAGAGGGAGGATGAGGGAGTGGTGCAGAGAGGAGGAGGAGGGTAGTGGTGCAGGGGGAGGAGGGTAGTGGTGCAGAGGAGGAGGAGGGTAGTGGTGCAGAGGAGGAGGAGGGTAGTGATGCAGAGGAGGAGGGTAAGTGGTGCAGAGGAAGGAGGGTAGTGGTGCAGGAGGAGGAGGGGTAGTGGTGCAGAGGAGGAGGAGGGTAGTGTGCAGATGGAGGAGGGTAGTGGTGCAGAGGAGAGGAGGGTAGTGTGCAGAGGAGGAGGGGTAGTGTTCAGAGGAGGAGGTAGGGTAGTGTGCAGAGGAGGAGGAGGGTAGTGGTGCAGAGGAGGAGGGTAGTGGTGCAGGAGGAGGAAGGAGAGGGTAGTGGTGCAGAGGAGGAGGAGGGTAGTGGTGCAGAGGAGGAGGGTAGTGGTGCAGAGGAGGAGGAGGGTAGTGATGCAGAGGAGGATGAGGGTAGTGGTGCAGAGCAGGAGGAGGGTAGTGGTGCAGAGGAGAGCGGTAGTGGTGCAGGAGGAGGAGGGTAGTGTGCAGAGGAGGAGGAGGGTAGTGGTGCAAAGGAGGAGGAGGAGGGTAGTGGTGCAGAGGAGGAAGGGATGTAGTGGTGCAGAGGGGAGGAGGGTAGTGATGCAGAGGAGGAGGTAGTGGTGCAGAGGAGGAGGGTAGTGGTGCGGAGGAGGAGGAGGGTAATGGTGCAGAGGAGGAGGAGGGTAGTGGTGCGGAGGAGGAAGAGGGTAGTGGTGCAGAGCAGGAGGAGGGTAGTGGTGCAGAGGAGGAAGGGTAGTGGTGCAGAGCAGGAGGAGGGTAGTGGTGCGGAGGAGGAGGGTAGTAATGCGGAGGAGGAGGCGGGTAGTGGTGCGGAGGAGGATGAGGGTAGTGGTGCAGAGGAGGAGGAGGCTACTGGTGCAGAGGAGGAGGATGAGGGTAGTGGTGCAGAGGAGGAGGAGGAGGGTAGTGGTGCAGAGCAGGAGGAGAGTAGTGGTGCGAGGAGGAGGGGCTAGTGGTGCGGAGGAAGAGGAGGATAGTGGTGCAGAGGAGGAGGAGGGTAGTGATGCAGAGGAGGAGGGTAGTGCAGAGGAGGAGGAGGTAGTGGTGCAGAGGAGGATGAGGGTAGTGGTGCAGAGCAGGAGAAGGGTAGTGGTGCGGAGGAGGAGGAGGGTAGTGGTGCGGAGGAAGATGAGGGTATGGTGCAGAGGAGAGGAGGCAAGTGTGCAGAGGAGGATGAGGGTAGTGGTGCAGAGGAGGATGAGGGAAGTGGTGCAGAGGAGGAGAGAGGGTAGTGGTGCAGGGAAGGAAGGTAGTGGTGCATCGGAGGATGAGGGTAGTGGTGCAGAGTAGGAGGAGGGTAGTGATGCAGAGGAGGAGGGTAGTGGTGCAGAGGAGGAGGTAGTGGTGCATCGGAGGATGAGGGTAGTGGTGCAGAGGAGGAGGAGGGTAGTGATGCAGTGGAGGAGGGTAGTGGTGCAGGGAGGAGGGTAGTGGTGCTGAGGAAGAGGAGGGTAGTGGTGCAGAGGAGGAGCAGGGTAGAGGTGCAGAGGAAGAGGAGGGTAGTGGTGAAGAAGTGGAGGAGGGTAGTGGTGCAGAAGAGGAGGGTAGTGGTGCAGAGGAGGAGGAGGGTAGTGGTGCAGAGGAGGAGGATAGTGGTGCAGAGGAAGAGCGTAGTGGTGCAGAAGAAGAGGGTAGTGGTGCAAAGGAGGAGGAGGGTAGTGGTGCAAGAGGAGGAGGGTAGTGGTGCAGAGGAGGAGGAGGGTAGTGGTCTAGAGGAGGAGGAGGGTAGTTGTGCAGAGGAGGAGGAGGGTATTGGTGCAGAGGATGAGCAGGGTAGTGGTGCAGAGGAGGAGGGTAGTGGTGCAGAGGAGGAGGAGGGTAGTAAAGCAGGAGGAGGAGGGTAGTGGTGCAGAGGAGGAAGAGGATGGTAGTGGTGCAGAGGGGGAGGAGGGTAGTGATGCAGAGGAGGAGGGTAGTGGTGCAGAGGAGGAGGAGGGTAGTGGTGCGGAGGAGGAGGAGGGTAGTTGTGCAGAGGAGGAGGAGGGTAGTGGTGCAGAGGAGGAGGGTAGTGGTGCAGAGGAGGATGGTAGTGTGTGCAGAGGAGGAGGGGTAGTGGTGCAGAGGAGGAGGAGGGTAGTGATGCGGAGGAGGAAGAGGGTAGTGGTGCAGAGGAGGAGGAGGCTAGTGGTGCAGAGGAGGATGAGGATAGTGGTGCAGAGGAGGAGGAGGGTAGTGATGCAGAGGAGGATGAGGGTAGTGGTGCAGAACAGGAGGAGGGTAGTGGTGCAGAGGGGATGAGGTAGTGGTGCAGAGCAGGAGGAGGGTAGTGGTGCGGAGGAGGAGGGTAGTAATGCGGAGGAGGAGAAGGGTAGTGGTGCGGAGGAGATAGTAGTGGTGCAGAGGAGGAGGAGGCTAGTGGTGCAGAGGAGGAGGATGAGGGTCGTGGTGCAGGAGGAGGAGGAGGAGGGTAGTGGTGCAGAGCAGGAGGAGTGTAGTGGTGCAGAGGAGGAGGGGCTAGTGGTGCGGAGGAGGAGGAGGATAGTGGTGCAGAGGAGAAGGAGGGTAGTGATGCAGAGGAGGAGGGTAGTGGTGCAGAGGAGGAGGAGGGTAATGGTGCAGAGGAGGATAAGGGTAGTGGTGCAGAGCAGGAGGAGGGTAGTGGTGCGGAGGAGGAGGAGGGTTGTGGTGCGGAGGAAGATGAGGGTAGTGGTGCAGAGGAGGAGGAGGCAAGTGGTGCAGAGGAGGATGAGGGTAGTGGTGCAGAGGAGGAGGAGGAGGGTAGTGGTGCAGAGGAGGAGGAGGCAAGTGGTGCAGAGGAGGATGAGGGTAGTGGTGCAGAGGAGGAGGAGGAGGGTAGTGGTGCAGAGCAGGAGGTGGTGGTGGTGAGAGGAGGAGGGGGCCAGTGGTGCGGAGGAGGAGGAGGGTAGTGGTGCAGAGGAGGATGAGGGAAGTGGTGCAGAGGAGGAGGAGGAGGGTAGTGGTGCAGGGGAGGAGGGTAGTGATGCATCGGAGGATGAGGGTAGTGGTGCAGAGGAGGAGGAGGGTAGTGATGCAGAGGAGGAGGGTAGTGGTGCAGAGGAGGAGGAGGTAAGTGGTGCAGAGGAGGAGGAGGGTAGTGGTGCGAGGAGGAGGAGGGTAGTGATGCAGCTGGAGGAGGGTAGTGGTGCAGAGGATGAGGTAGTGTTGCAGAGGGGAGGAGGGTAAGTGGTGCAGCAGGAGAAGGAGGTAGTGGTGCAGAGGAGGAGGAGGGTAGTGGTGCAGAGGAGGAGAGGTAGTGGTGCAGAGGAGGAGAGGTAGTGGTGCAGAGGAGGAGGAGGGTAGTGGTGCAGAGGAGAGGAGGGTAGTGGTGCAGAGAGGAGGAGGGTAGTGTGCGAGGAGGAGGGTAGTGGTGCAGAGGAGGAGGAGGGTAGTGGTTGCAGAGGAGGAGGAGAGTAGTGGTGCAGAGGAGGAGGAGGAGGGTAGTGGTGCTGAGGAGGGAGGAGGGTAGTGGTGCAGAGGAGGAGGAGGGTAGTGGTGCAGAGAGGAGGAGGGTAGTGGTGCACAGAGAGGGGAAGAGGGTAGTGGTGCAGAGAGAGGAGGTAGTGGTGCAGGAGGAGGAGGGTAGTGGTGCAGAGGAGGAGAGGGCTATGGTGCAGAGCGAGGAGGGTAGTGTGCAGAGGAGGAGAGGGTAGTGGTGCAGAGGAGGAGGAGGTAGTGGTGCAGAGAGGAGGAGGGTAGTGGTGCAGAGTAGGAGGATGAGGGTAGTGGTGCATGAGCGGAGGAGGGTAGTGGTGCGGAGGTGGAGGAGGGTTAGTGGTGCAGAGAAGGAGTAGGGGCAGAGAGTGAGGGTAGTGGTGCGAGGAGGAGGGTCGTGGTGCAGAAGAGGAGGAGGGTAGTGGTGCAGAGGAGAGGAGGGTAGTGGTGCAGAGGAGGGAGGAGGGTAGTGTGCAGAGGAGGAGGAGGAGGATGGGTAGGGTGCAGAGGACGGAGAGGGTAGTGGTGCAGAGCAGGAGGAGGGGGTAGTGGTGCAGAGGCAGGAGAGGGTAGTGGTGCAGAGGAGGAGGGTAGTGGTGCAGAGGAGGAGGATGAGTGTAGTGGTGCAGAGGAGGAGGAGGAGGTAGTGGTGCAGAGCAGGAGGAGGGTAGTGGTGGCCAGAAGGAGGAGGGGCTAGTGGTGCGGAGGAGGAGGAGGATATGTGGTGCAGAGGAGGAGGAGGGTAGTGATGTCAGAGGAGGAGGGTAGTGGTGCAGAGGAGGAGGAGGGTAGTGTGCAGAGGAGGATGAGGGTAGTGGTGCAGAGCAGGAGGAGGGTAGTGGTGCGGAGAGGAGAGGGTAGTGGTGCGGAGGAAAGATGAGGGTAGTGGTGCAGAGGAGGAGGAGGCTAAGTGGTGCAGAGGAGGATGAGGGTAGTTGGTGCAGAGGAGGAGGAGGAGGGTAGTGGTGCAGAGGCAGAGGTGGGTGTGGTGAAGAGGAGGAGGTGGGCCAGTTGGTGCGGAGGAGGAGGAGGGTAGTGGTGGCAGAGGAGGATGAGGGAAGTGGTGAAGAGGAGGAGGAGGGTAGTGGTGCAGGGGAGGAGGCTAGTGATGCATCGGAGGATGAGGGTAGTGGTGCAGAGGAGGAGGAGGGTAGTGATGCAGAGGAGGAGGGTAGTGGGCATCGGAGGAGGGTAGTGGTGCATCGGAGGATGAGGGTAGTGGTGCAGAGGATGAGGAGGGTAGTGATGCATTGGAGGAGGTTAGTGGTGCAGAGGAGGAGGGTAGTGTTGCAGAGGAAGAGGAGGGTAGTGGTGCAGAAGAGGAGGGTAGTGGTGCAGAGGAGGAGGAGAGTAGTGGTGCAGAGGAGGAGGAGGATAGTGGTGCAGAGGAAGAGCGTAGTGGTGCAGAGGAGGATGAAGGTAGTGGTGCAGAGGAGGAGGGTAGTGGTGCAGAGGAGGATGAGGGTAGTGGTGCAGAGGAGGAGAGTAGCGGTGCAGAGGAGGATGAGGGAAGTGGTGCAGAGGAGGAGGAGAGTAGTGGTGCAGAGGAGGAGGAGGAGGAGGAGGGGTAGTGGTGTTGAGGGGGAGGAGGGCATTGGTGCAGAGGAGGAGGAGGGTAGTGGTGCAGAGGAGGAGGGTAGTGGTGCACAATAGGGGGAGGGTAGTGGTAAAGAGAAGGAGGAGGGTAGTGATGCAGAGGAGGAGAGTAGTGGTGCAGAGGAGGAAGGTAGTGGTGCAGAGTAGGGGAAAATAGTGGTGCAGAGTAGGAGGAAGGTAGTGGTGCAGAGGAGGAGGAGGATAGTGTTGCAGAGGAAGAGGAGGGTAGTGGTGCAGAGGAGAAGGAGGGTAGTGGTGCAGAGGAGGAGGAGGGTAGTGGTGCAGAGGAGGAGGGTTCTGGTGTAGAGGAAGAGGAGGGTAGTGATGCAGACGAGGAGGGGGGGTAGTGGTGCAGAGGAGGAGGAGGGTAGTGGTGCAGAGGAGACTAGTGGTGCAGAGGAGGATGAGAGTAGTGGTGCAGAGGAGGAGGAGGAGGAGGGTAGTGGTGCAGAGCAGGAGGAGGGTAGTGGTGCAGAGGAGGAGGGCTAGTGGTGCGGAGGAGGAGGAGGATAGTGGTGCAGAGGAGGAGGAGGGTAGTGATGCAGAGGAGGAGGGTAGTAGTGCAGAGGAGGAGGAGGGTAGTGGTGCAGAGCAGGAGGTGGGTAGTGGTGCATAGGAGGAGGGGGCTAGTGGTGCAGAGGAGGAGGAGGGTAGTGATGCAGTGTAGGAGGGTAGTGGTGCAGAGAAGGAGGGTAGTGGTGCAGAGGAAGAGGAGGGTAGTCGTGCAGAGGAGGCAGGGTAGAGGTGCAGACTAAGAGGAGGGTAGTGGTGCAGAGGTGGAGGAGGTAGTGGTGCAGAAGAGGAGGGTAGTGGTGCAGAGGAGGAGGAGGGTAGTGGTGCAGAGGAGGAGGAGGATAGTGGTGCAGAGGAAGAGTGTAGTGGTGCAGAGGAGGATGAGGGTAGTGGTGCAGAGGAGGAGGGTAGTGGTGCAGAGGAGGATGAGGGTAGTGGTGCAGAGGAGGAGGGTAGCGGTGCAGAGGAGGATGAGGGTAGTGGTGCAGAGGAGGAGAGTAGTGGTGCAGAGGAGGAGGAGGAGGAGGGTAGTGGCGCAGAGGGGGAGGAGGGCATTGGTGCAGAAGAGGAGGAGGGTAGTGGTGCAGAGGAGGAGGAGGGTAGTGGTGCACAATAGGGGGAGGGTAGTGGTGAAGAGAAGGAGGAGGGTAGTGATGCAGAGGAGGAGAGTAGTGGTGCAGAGGAGGAGGTTAGTGGTGCAGAGTAGGGGGAGGGTAGTTGTGAA
The DNA here is from genome assembly GCF_040958095.1 of Procambarus clarkii. Taxonomy (NCBI): domain Eukaryota; kingdom Metazoa; phylum Arthropoda; class Malacostraca; order Decapoda; family Cambaridae; genus Procambarus; species Procambarus clarkii. The sequence goes on along the minus strand of NW_027190450.1, from coordinate 9,781 downwards.
GAGGGGAGGAGGGTAGTGGTGCAGAGTAGGAGGAAAGTAGTGGTGCAGAGGAGGAGGGGGAAAGTAGTGGCGCAGAGGAGGAGGAGTGTAGTGGTGCAGAGTAGGAGGAGGGTAGTGGTGCAGAGGAGGAGGAGGGTAGTGATGCAGAGGAAGAGGAGGATAGTGGTGCAGAGGAGGAGGAGGGTAGTGGTGCAGAGGAGGAGGAGGGTAGTGGTGCAGAGGAGAAGGGTTCTGGTGCAGAGGAAGAGGAAGGTAGTGATGCAGACGAGGAGGGGGTAGTGGTGCAGAGGAGGAGGAGGGTAGTGGTGCAGAGGAGGGTTGTGGTGCAGAGGAGGAGGAGGGTAGTGGTGCAGAGGAAGAGGAGGGTAGTGGTGCAGAGGAGGAGGGTAGTGGTGCAGAGGAGGAGGAGGAGGGTAGTTGTGCAGATGGAGGAGGAGGGTAGTGGTGCAGAAAAGGAGGAGGAGGAGGGTAGTAGTGCAGAGGAGGAGAGGGTAGTTTTGGGGAGGAGGAGGAGGGTAGTGGTGCAGAGTAGTGGGAAAGTAGTGGTGCAGAGGTTCGAGGAGCAAGGTAGTGGAGCAGAGGAAGAGGGTTCTGGTGCAGAGGAAGAGGAAGGTAGTGATGCAGACGAGGAGGGGGGTAGTGGTGCAGAGGAGGAGGAGGGTAGTGGTGCAGAGGAGGGTAGTGGTGCAGAGGAGGAGGAGGTAGTGGTGCAGAGGAGGGGGAGGGAAGTGGTGCAGAGTAGGAGGAGGGTAGTGGTGCATATGAGAAGGAGAGTAGTGGTGCAGAGGAGAGGAGGGTAGTGGTGCAGAGGAGGGGGAGGGAAGTGGTGCAGAGTAGGAGGAGGGTAGTGGTGCAGAGGAGGAGGAGGGTAGTGGTGCAGAGGAGGAGGAGGGTAGTGGTGCAGAGGAGGGGGAGGGAAGTGGTGCAGAGTAGGAGGAGGGTAGTGGTGCAGAGAGGAGGAGGGTAGAGGTGCATATGAGAAGGAGAGTAGTGGTGCAGAGGACGAGGAGGGTAGTGGTGCAGAGGAGGAGGAGAGAAGTTGTGCGCCGGAGGAGGAGGGTAGTGATGCAGAGGAGGAGGGTTGTGGTGCAGAGGAGGAGGAGGTTAGTGGTGCAGAAGAGGAGGAGGGTAGTGGTGCAGAGGAGGAGGAGGGTAGTGATGCAGAGGGTGAGGGTAGTGGCGCAAAGGAGGAGGAGGAGGGTACTGGTGCAGTGGAGGAGGGGTGTGGTGCAGAGGAGTAGGAGGTAGTGGTGCAGAGGAGGAGGGTAGTGGTGCAGAGGAGGAGGAGGGTAGTGGTGCAGAGGAGGAGGAGGGTAGTGGTGCAAAAGAGGAGGGTAGTGGTGCAGAGGATTAGGAGGGTAGTGGTGCAGAGGAGGAGGGTAGTGGTGCAGAGGAGGAGGAGGGTAGTGGTGCAGAGGAGGAGGAGGGTAGTGGTGCAGAGGAGTATGAGGGTAGTGGTGCAGAGCAGGAGGAGGGTAGTGGTGCAGAGGAGGATGAGGGGTAGTGGTGCAGAGCAGGATTAGGGTAGTGGTGAAGAGGAGGAGCGTAGTGGTGCAGAGGAGGAAGAGGGTAGTGGTGCAAAGGAGGAGGGCTAGTGGTGCGGAGGAGGAGGAGGATAGTGGTGCAGAGGAGGAGGAGGGTAGTGATGCAGAGGAGGAGGGTAGTGGTGCAGAGGAGGAGGAGGGTAGTGGTGCAGAAGTGGATGAGGGTAGTGGTGCAGAGCAGGAGGAGGGTAGTGGTGCGGAGGAGGAGGAGGGTAGTGGTGCGGAGGAAGATGAGGGTAGTGGTGCAGAGGAGGAGGGCGCTAGTGGTGCGGAGAAGGAGGAGGGTAGTTGTGCAGAGGAGGATGAGGGAAGTGGTGCAGAGGAGGAGGAGGAGGGTAGTGGTGCAGGGGAGGAGGGTAGTGGTGCATCGGAGGATGAGGGTAGTGGTGCAGAGGAGGAGGAGGGTAGTGATGCAGAGGAGGAGGGTAGTGGTGCAGAGGAGGAGGGTAGTGGTGCATCGGAGGATGAGGGTAGTGGTGCAAAGGAGAAGGAGGGTAGTGATGCAGTGGAGGAGGGTAGTGGTGCAGAGGAGGAGGGTAGTGGTTCAGAGGAGGAGGAGGGTAGTGGTGCAGAGGAGGAAGAGGCAGTGGTGCAGAGGAGGAGTAGGGTAGTGGTGCAGAGGAGGAGGGTAGTGGTGCAGAGGAGGAGGGTAGTGGTGCAGAGGAGGAGGAGGGTAGTGGTGCAGAGGAGGAGGAGGTTAGTGGTGCAGAGGAGGAAGAGGATGGTAGTGGTGCAGAGGGGGAGGAGGGTAGTGGTGCAGAGGAGGAGGGTAGTGGTGCAGAGAAGGATGGTAGTGGTGCAGAGGATGAGGAGGGTAGTGGTGCAGAGGAGGAGGTAGTGGTGCACAATAGGGGGAGGGTAGTGGTGCAGAGGAGGATGAGGGTAGTGGTGCAGAGGAGGAGGGTAGCGGTGCAGAGGAGGATGCGGGAAGTGGTGCAGAGGAGGAGGAGAGTAGTGGTGCAGAGGAGGAGGAGGAGGAGGAGGTAGTGGTGCAGAGGGGAAGGAGGGCATTGGTGCAGAGGAGGAGGAGGAGGAGGAGGGTAGTGGCGCAGAGGGGGAGGAGGGCATTGGTGCAGAGGAGGAGGAGGGTAGTGGTGCAGAGGAGGAGGAGGGTAGTGGTGCACAATAGGGGGAGGGTAGTGGTGAAGAGAAGGAGGAGGGTAGTGATGCAGAGGAGAGTAGTGGTGCAGAGGAGGAGGGTAGTGGTGCAGAGTAGGGGGAGGGTAGTTGTGAAGAGGAGGAGGGGGTAGTGGTGCAGAGTAGGAGGAAAGTAGTGGTGCTGAGGAGGAGGGGGAAAGTAGTGGCGGAGAGGAGGAGTGTAGTGGTGCAGAGTAGGAGGAGGGTAGTGGTGCAGAGGAGGAGGAGGGTAGTGATGCAGAGGAAGAGGAGGGTAGTGGTGCAGAGGAAGGAGAGTAGTGGTGCAGAGGAGGAGGAGGAGGAGGAGGGTAGTGGCGCAGAGGGGGAGGAGGGCATTGGTGCAGAGGAGGAGGAGGGTAGTGGTGCAGAGGAGGAGGAGGGTAGTGGTGCACAATAGGGGGGGTAGTCGTGAAGAGAAGGAGGAGGGTAGTGATGCAGAGGAGGAGAGTAGTGGTGCAGAGGAGGAGGGTAGTGGTGCAGAGTAGGGGGAGGGTAGTTGTGAAGAGGAGGAGGAGTAGTGGTGCAGAGTAGGAGGAAAGTAGTGGTGCAGAGGTGGAGTGGGAAAGTAGTGGCGCAGAGGAGGAGGAGTGTAGTGGTGCAGAGTAGAGGAGGGTAGTGGTGCAGAGGAGGAGGAGGGTAGTGATGCAGAGGAAGAGGAGGGTAGTGGTGCAGAGGAGGTGGAGGGTAGTGGTGCAGAGGAGGAGGAGGGTAGTGGTGCAGAGGAGGGAAGTGGTGCAGAGGAAGAGGAGGGTAGTGGTGCAGAGGAGGAGGTAGTGGTGCAGAGGAGGAGGAGGAGGGTAGTGGTGCAGAGGAGGAGGAGGAGGGTAGTGGTGCAGAAAAGGAGGAGGAGGAGGTAGTAGTGCAGAGGAGGAGGAGGGTAGTTTTGGGGAGGAGGAGGAGGGTAGTGGTGCAGAGTAGTGGGAAAGTAGTGGTGCAGAGGTTCGAGGAGCAAGGTAGTGGAGCAGAGGAAGAGGGAAGTGGTGTAGAGGAGGTTGAGGGTAGTGGTGCAGAGGAGGAGGAGGGTAGTGGTGCAGAGGAGGGGGAGGGAAGTGGTGCAGAGTAGGAGGAGTAGTGGTGCAGAGGAGGAGAGGTAGTGGTGCAGAGGAGAGGAGGGCAGTGGTGCAGCGGAGGGGGAGGGAAGTGGTGCAGAGTAGGAGGAGGGTAGTGGTGCAGAGGAGGAGGAGGGTAGAGGTGCAGAGGAGGAGGAGAGAAGTTGTGCGCCGGAGGAGGAGGGTAGTGATGCAGAGGAGGAGGTTGTGGTGCAGAGGAGGAGGAGGTTAGTGGTGCAGAAGAGGAGGAGGGTAGTGGTGCAGAGGAGGAGGAGGGTAGTGATGCAGAGGGTGAGGGTAGTGGCGCAAAGGAGGAGGAGGAGGGTAGTGGTGCAGAGGAGGAGTAGGGTAGTGGTGCAGAGGAGGAGGGTAGTGGTGCAAAAGAGGAGGGTAGTGGTGCAGAGGAGGAGGAGGTAGTGGTGCAGAGGAGGAGGGTAGTGATGCAGAGGAGGAGGAGGGTAGTGGTGCAGAGGAGGAGGAGGTAGTGGTGCAGAGGAGGAGGGTAGTGATGCAGAGGAGGAGGAGGGTAGTGGTGCAGAGGAGGAGGAGGGTAGTGGTGCAGAGGAGTATGAGGGTAGTGGTGCAGAGCAGGAGGAGGGTAGGGTGCAGAGGAGGATGAGGGGTAGTGGTGCAGAGCAAGAGGAGGGTAGTGGTGAAGAGGAGGAGGGTCGTGGGTCAGAGGAGGAAGAGGGTAGTGGTGCAAAGGAGGAGGGGCTAGTGGTGCGGAGGAGGAGGAGGATAGTGGTGCAGAGGAGGAGGAGGGTAGTGATGCAGAGGAGGAGGGTAGTGGTGCAGAGCAGGAGGTGGGTAGTGGTGCAGAGGAGGAGGGTAGTGGTGCAGAGGAGGATGAGGGTAGTGGTGCGGAGGAGGAGGAGGATAGTGGTGCAGAGGAGGAGGAGGGTAGTGATGCAGAGGAGGAGGGTAGTGGTACAGAGCAGGAGGTGGGTAGTGGTGCAGAGGAGGAGGGTAGTGGTGCAAAGGAGGATGAGGGAAGTGGTGCAGAGGGGGAGGAGGGTAGTGGTGCAGGGGAGAAGGGTAGTGGTGCAGAGGAGGGTAGTGGTGCAGAGGAGGATGAGGGTAGTGTGCATCGGGAGGAGGGTAGTGATGCAGTGGAGGATGGTAGTGGTGCAGAGAAGGAGGGTAGTGGTGCAGAGGAAGAGGAGGGTAGTCGTGCAGAGGAGGAGCAGGTGTAGAGGTGCAGACTAAGAGGAGGGTAGTGGTGCAGAGGTGGATGAGGGTAGTGGTGCAGAAGAGGAGGGTAGTGGTGCAGAGGAGGAGGAGGGTAGTGGTGCAGAGGAGGAGGAGGATAGTTGTGCAGAGGAAGAGTGTAGTGGTGCAGAGGAGGATGAGGGTAGTGGTGCAGAGGAGGAGGGTAGTGGTGCAGAGGAGTATGAGGGTAGTGGTGCAGAGGAGGAGGGTAGCGGTGCAAAGGAGGATGAGGGTAGTGGTGCAGAGGAGGAGGAGAGTAGTGGTGCAGAGGAGGAGGAGGAGGAGGGAGGGTAGTGGCGCAGAGGGGAAGGAGGGCATTGGTGCAGAGGAGGAGGAGGGTAGTGGTGCAGAGGAGGAGGAGGGTAGTGGTGCACAATAGCGGGAGGGTAGTGGTGAAGAGAAGGAGGAGGGTAGTGGTGCAGAGAAGGAGGAAAGTAGTGGTGCAGAGGAGGAGGGGAAAGTAGTGGCGCAGAGGAGGAGGAGTGTAGTGGTGCAGAGTAGGAGGAGGTAGTGGTGCAGAGGAGGAGGAGGGTAGTGATGCAGAGGAAGAGGAGGGTAGTATCGCAGAGGAGGAGGAGGGGAGTAGTGCAGAGGAGGAGGAGGGTAGTGGTGCAGAGGAGAAGGGTTCTGGTGCAGAGGAAGAGGAAGGTAGTGGTGCAGACGAGGAGGGGGGGTAGTGAAGCAGAGGAGGAGGAGGGTAGTGGTGCAGAGGAGGGTGTGTGCAGAGGAGAGGAGGGTAGTGTGCAGAGGAGGGTAGTTGTGCAGAGGAAGAGGAGGGTAGTGGTGCAGAGGAGGAGGGTAGTGGTGCAGAGGAGGAGGAGGAGGGTAGTAATGCAGAGGAGGAGGAGGGTAGTGGTGCGGAGGAGGAGGAGGGTAGTGGTGCGGAGGAAGATGAGGGTAGTGGTGCAGAGGAGGAGGAGCAAGTGGTGCACAGGAGGAGGAGGAGGGTAGTGGTCAGAGCAGGAGGTGGGTAGTGGTGCATAGGAGGAGGGCGCTAGTGGTGCGGAGGGGGAGGAGTAGTGGTGCAAAGGAGGATGAGGGAAGTGGTGCAGAGGAGGAGGAGGGTAGTGGTGCAGGGGAGAAGGGTAGTGGTGCATCGGAGGATGAGGTAGTGGTGCAGAGGAGGACGAGGGTAGTGATGCAGAGGAGGAGGGTAGTGGTGCAGAGGAGGAGGAGGGTAGTGGTGCAGAGGAGGATGAGGGTAGTGGTGCAGAGGAGGAGGGTAGTGGTGCAGAGGAGGATGAGGGTAGTGGTGTAGAGGAGGAGGGTAGCGGTGCAAAGGAGGATGAGGGTAGTGGTGCAGAGAGGAGAGAGTAGTGGTGCAGAGGAGGAGGAGAAGGAGGAGGGTAGTGGCGCAGAGGGGAAGGAGGGCATTGGTGCAGAGGAGGAGGAGGGTAGTGGTGCAGAGGAGGAGGAGGTAGTGGTGCACAATAGGGGGAGGGTAGTGGTGAAGAGAAGGAGGAGGGTAGTGGTGCAGAGTAGGAGGAGTGTAGTGGTGCAGAGTAGGGGGAGGGTAGTGGTGCAGAGGAGGAGGAGGGTAGTGATGCAGAGGAAGAGGAGGTAGTGGTGCAGAGGAGGAGGAGGGTAGTGGTGCAGAGGAGGAGGAGGGTAGTGGTGCAGAGGAGAAGGGTTCTGTGCAGAGGAAGAGGAAGGTAGTGGTGCAGACGAGGAGGGGGGTAGTGGTGCAGAGGAGGAGGAGGGTAGTGGTGCAGAGTAGGGTTGTGGTGCAGAGGAGGAGGAGGGTAGTGGTGCAGAGGAGGGTAGTGGTGCAGAGGAAGAGGAGGGTAGTGGTGCAGAGGAGGAGGGTAGTGGTGCAGAGGAGGAGGAGGAGGGTAGTAATGCAGAGGCGGAGGAGGGTAGTGGTGCGGAGGAGGAGGAGGAGGGTAGTGGTGCAGAAAAGGAGGAGGAGGAGGGTAGTAGTGCAGAGAAGGAGGAGGGTAGTAGTGCAGAGAAGGAGGAGGGTAGTTTTGGGAGGAGGAGGGTAGTGGTGCAGAGTAGTGGGAAAGTAGTGCTGCAGAGGTTCGAGGAGCAAGGTAGTGCAGAGGAAGAGGGAAGTGGTGTAGAGGAGGTTGAGGATAGTGGTGCAGAGGGGATGAGGAAGTGGTGCAGAGGAGGAGGAGGGTAGTGGTGCAGGGGAGAAGGGTTGGTGCATCGGAGGATGAGGGTAGTGGTGCAGAGGAGGAGGAGGGTAGTGATGCAGAGGAGGAGGGTAGTGGTGCAGAGAAGGAGGGTAGTGGTGCAGAGGAAGAGGAGGGTAGTCGTGCAGAGGAGGAGCAGGGTAGAGGTGCAGACTAAGAGGAGGGTAGTGGTGCAGAGGTGGAGGAGGGTAGTGGTGCAGAAGAGGAGGGTAGTGGTGCAAAGGAGGAGGAGGGTAGTGGTGCAGAGGAGGATGAGGGAAGTGGTGCAGAGGAGGAGGTAGCGGTGCAAAGGAGGATGAGGGTAGTGGTGCAGAGGAGGAGGAGAGTAGTGGTGCAGAGGAGGAGGAGGAGAGGAGGAGGGTAGTGGCGCAGAGGGGAAGGAGGGCATTGGTGCAGAGGAGGAGGAGGGTAGTGGTGCAGAGGAGGAGGAGGGTAGTGGTGCACAATAGGGGGAGGGTAGTGGTGAAGAGAAGGAGGAGGGTAGTGGTGCAGAGTAGGAGGAGTGTAGTGCAGAGTAGGAGGAGGGTAGTGGTGCAGAGGAGGAGGAGGATAGTGATGCAGAGGAAGAGGAGGGCAGTGGTGCAGAGGAGGAGGAGGGTAGTGGTGCAGAGGAGGAGGAGGGTAGTGGTGCAGAGGAGAAGGGTTCTGGTGCAGAGGAAGAGGAAGGTAGTGGTGCAGACGAGGAGGGGGGGTAGATGTGCAGAGGAGGAGGAGGGTAGTGGTGCAGAGGAGGGTTGTGGTGCAGAGGAGGAGGAGGGTAGTGGTGCAGAAGAGGGTAGTGGTGCAGAGGAAGAGGAGGGTAGTGGTGCAGAGGAGGAGGGTAGTGGTGCAGAGGAGGAGGAGGTAGTGGTGCGGAGGAGGAGGAGGAGGGTAGTGGTGCGGAGGAGGAGGAGGAGGGTAGTGGTGCAGAGGAGGAGGAGAGAAGTTGTGCGCCGGAGGAGGAGGGTAGTGATGCAGAGGAGGAGGGTTGTGATGCAGAGGAGGAGGAGGTTAGTGGTGCAGAAGAGGAGGAGGGTAGTGGTGCAGAGGAGGAGGAGGGTAGTGATGCAGAGGGTGAGGGTAGTGGCGCAAAGGAGGAGGAGGAGGGTACTGGTGCAGAGGAGGAGGGGTGTGGTGCAGAGGAGTAGGAGGGTATTGGTGCAGAGGAAGAGGAGGGTAGTGGTGCAGAGGAGGAGGAGGGTAGTGGTGCAGAGGAGGAGGAGGGTAGTGGTGCAGAGGAGGAGGGTAGTGGTTCAGAGGAGGAGGAGGGTAGTGGTGCAGAGGAGGAGGGTAGTGGTGCAGAGGAGGATGAGGGTAGTGGTGCAGAGGAGGAGGAGGGTAGTGGTGCAGAGGAGTATGAGGGTAGTGGTGCAGAGCAGGAGGAGGGTAGTGGTGCAGAGGAGGATGAGGGGTAGTGGTGCAGAGCAGGAGGAGGGTAGTGGTGAGACGAGGAGGGTAGGTGCAAAGGAGAAGGAGGGTAGTGGGTGCGGAGGAGGAGGAAGAGGGTTGGTGCAAAGGAGGAGGGGCTAGTGGTGCGGAGGGGAGGAGGAGGAGAGGGTAGTGGTACAAAGGAGGAGGGGCTAGTGGTGCGGAGGAGGAGGAGATAGTGGTGCAGATGAGGAAGAGGGTAGTGGTGCAGAGGAGGATGAGGAAAGTGGTGCAGAGGAGGAGGAGGAGGGTAGTGGTGCAGGGGAGGAGGGTAGTGGTGCATCGGAGGATGAGGTAGTGGTGCAGAGGAGGAGGAGGGTAGTGATGCAGAGGAGGAGGGTAGTGGTGCAGAGGAGGAGGGTAGTGGTGCATCGGAGGATGAGGGTAGTGGTGCAAAGGAGAAGGAGGGTATGATGCAGTGGAGGAGGGTAGTGGTGCAGAGGAGGAGGGTAGTAGTTCAGAGGAGGAGGAGGGTAGTGGTGCAGAGGAGGAAGAGGCAGTGGTGCAGAGGAGAGGAGGGTAGTGGTGCAGAGGAGGAGGGTAGTGGTGCAGAGGAGGAGGAGGGTAGTGGTGCAGAGGAGGAGGGTAGTGGTGCAGAGGAGGAGGAGGGTAGTGGTGCAGAGGAGGAGGAGGGTAGTGGTGCAGAGGAGGAAGAGGATGGTAGTGGTGCAGAGGGGGAGGAGGGTAGTGGTGCAGAGGAGGAGGGTAGTGGTGCAGAAAAGGAGGGTAGTGGTGCAGAAGAATAAGAGGGTAATGGTGCAAAGGAGGAGGAGGGTAGTGGTGCGGAGGAGGAGGAGGGTAGTGGTGCAGAGGAGGAGGAGGGTAGTGGTGCGGGAGGAGGGTAGTAGTGCAGAGGAGGAGGGTAGTGGTGCAGAGGAGGAGGAGGGTGGTGCAGAGGAGGATGAGGGTATTGGTGCAGAAGAAGAGGAGGAGGGTAGTGGTGCAGAGCAGGATGAGGGTAGTGGTGCAGAGGAGGAGGAGGAGGGTAGTGGTGCGGAGGTGGAGGAGGTAGTGGTGCGGAGGAGGAGGAGGCTAGTGGTGCAGAGGAGGATGGGGTAGTGGTGCAGAGAAGGAGGAGAGGATAGTGGTGCAGAGCAGGAGGTGGGTAGTAGTGCAGAGGAGGAGGGCGCTAGGGTGCGGAGGAGGAGGAGGGTGTGGTGCAGAGGAGGATGAGGGAAGTGGTGCAGAGGAGGAGAGGAGGAGGGTAGTGGTGCTGGGGAGGAGGGTAGTGGTGCATCGGTGGATGAGGGTAGTGGTGCAGAGGAGCAGGAGGGTAGTGATGCAGAGGAGGAGGGTA
>NW_027190449.1:0-37659 GCF_040958095.1 Procambarus clarkii | reverse complement strand
ATATATATCTATATATATATAATATATATATATATATATATATATATATATATATATATATATATATATATATATATATATATATATATATATATATACTTGTGAACCAGAATATGTTTGAGCAGCAGCGATCGTGCCTGCCATTGGCCGAAGTGCAACAATTCAAATAATTTAAAGGGCCTGCTCGGGTATATAAGAGAGGCTGGGAGACTGGGGCCGGTGGTGGGTGATGGGTGATGAGTGATGGTGTGGTGTGGTATGGTGTTGTTAAGAGTTGATTTACGGCCAGCCAGCCAGCTGCAGCCAAGGCAGGGCAGGGCAGGGCAAGGCAAGGCAAGGCAAGGCAAGGCAAGGCAAGGCAAGGCAATAACAGGACAGGACAGGCAAGGCAAGGCAAGGCAAGGCAAGGCAAGCAGGCGGGCGGGCGGGCGGGCGGCGGGGCGGGCGGCAGGCAGGCAGCAGCCAGCCGCAGCCAGCCAGCCAGCCACCAGCCAGCCAGCCAGCCAGCCAGCCAGCCAGCCAGCCAGCCAGCCAGCAGGCAGGCAGGCAGGCAGGCAGGCAGGCAGCAGGCAGGCAGGCAGCCAGCCAGCCAGCCAGCCAGCCAGCCAGCCAGCCAGCCACTCCCACTTTGTATTTATATGCATTCAATTTATATTCAAACATTATATATGTTAAGGGCCTAGTTTTAGTGTTTATTTTAAAAATGACAAACATCGAGTCGTTTTACCAGTCCTTTAGCGTTAACGGTGATGCATTTTAAAACTGAACAGAAATCACCTTTTCTGGATATATCAAATATCGAATCCGCTTAATGTGCCTACAATTCAATCATTCAAAAAATACATAATTTACATCATGCCTTTTCATAGAACAGACAATAAGATTTGAGACAATAAGAACTTTACTTTTATAACTAAAGTTGCACAATTATACCAACTCTATGGTGGCTGGGTGGTAAGGTGTGTGGCTGGTATTTTGGAAGTCGCGAGTTCAAACGACCCAATGGGAATAATACTTTTTTTTTTTTGCCATACAATCTTCCTAATACTATTATGTAGGTTTGTGTGTGTGTTTTTTTATTCATTCTTTGGTTTTATAGATGACATACATATTGACTCCTTTTACCGGTCCTTAATTAGGCTCTGGGGAAGCAATGGTGGTGGTGGTGGTGGTGGTGCATTTAAAACTAAACCAAAAATCACCAGTTCTGGACGCGTCAAATATCATATCCGCTTAATGTGTCTACAACCTAATTACTTAAAACTACACTATTTAATTCATTCATATCATGTGCATATTGGTCATTATGCTCATACAACCGACATCAAAATTTATTTTCATTATTAGAATCATACATTTCATCAAGTAATACAGATACAAAGAGATTTTCTTTCTGAGAAGACCGTTAGTATTGGCTTGCAGGCAGGCAGGCAGGCAGGCATTTGAGGGTTATTATTTCGCCTGTTGATTGGGGGGAGGGTTGATGTGTTAGGGGGTTTTCGGTTAGATGTGGTGGTGGTGATTGGTGGTGATTGGTGGTGATTGGTGGTGATTGGTGGTGATTGGTGGTGGTGGTGGTGGTGGTAGTAGGTGGGAGTTGGGGGGGGGGGGGGGGGGGGGGGGGGGGGGGAGGGAAGGGGAGGGGAATGATGGTCTGTGGATTCGTTCTCCGTACCCTTTACATATAAGCAAAAATATGCCTTCTTGTGGGTATAGAAACATTAACACAAATTATATCAGTAACTGATATTGTAGCCTTTTAAACAGAAAAGATTTGTACATACAAATACTTTTTAATTATCATTTATTTGTGGAAATGGCATTTACGTCATTAAATTGATACCTCAGCATCAAGCTTGTGTCCTGCAGCAGTGGTCCAGTGGTAAAGTGTATATAAGTGATGCGTATTAGTTCGTTTCTTGGAGTTGCGAGTTCAAACCCGGATTAAGCTATATATATATACAACATGTTTTGTTTTGGTTGTTTGTTTTTGTATAAAGCCTCACACAATATCTATATTAAGCGAGTTTGTTTTAAACATGACATACATATTAATTCATTTTACCAGGCCTTATTCCACACAACTCCGTGAATTTCCCGTGGAGCCAGCCATTCAAACAAAAACAAACGAAACAAAACAAAACAAAACAAAAAACATTATTGCCAACAGCATTTGGTGTTCCCAGGCGGTCACCCATCCAAGTACTAACCAAACCCAACGTTGCTTAACTTCGCTGATCGGACGAGAAGCGGTGTTCTCAACGTGGTATGGCCGTTGGCATGAGACTGCCTACACATTGTGGCTAATAACCAACTCTTTTAAGTCATCGCGGCAGGATACGGACCTGCTTGTGGTGTCTTAATGGTAATTGTATCCTAACATATTTTTGTCTCCTTGGCATGGATATTTAACATCGTTTATTCAGTCTTGGGTTTATGTTCTTTCGCCATTTACAGACATTTTACATCTACCTACTTCCTCAGCCTGCCCTGCCAATTTCTAATGAATTTGTGGATTTTCTTTTGTAATACAAACATGTGTGTGCTCATCTGCTCTTCAGTTTTTATGATATTTGTCTCATCTGTCCTGCTTTATGATACTTTTACAAAGAACATGAACAAATGCTTCTATTTTAGAGAAGATATGGGATCCAGGTTTCGGAGCCGTAAAACCAACCGTCGTGATTGGTGGACGAGTTGCCAGGTTGCAGCTTCTGTACCGTGCCGGCACATAAATAGGTTCGGCTCAAGCGGCGGCAGCATCATTCCCCCGTGACTGTCTGAGCGTCTCTCATCACCTTGGTTATCTCATCATCATCATGGTAGAAGCAAAGCCTACCAAGAAGGCTGCGGCTGCTGCTGCTGTGGTGGCCACCACCAGGAAACCTCGCGTCCAGGTTGCTCACCCGAAAACTAGTCAAATGGTTCTAGCCGCGGTCGCAGCACTCAAAGACCGTAAGGGCTCGTCTCTACAAGCAATCAAGAAGTACGTTGTTGCCAACAACAAAGTCGAGGCTGCCAAGATCGCCATTTACATCCGAAGATTTCTCAAGAAAGCAGTGGCTGACGGCATTCTTGTTCAGACCAAGGGAAGTGGAGCTAGTGGATCATTCAAGCTGGCCGTAGCAGAGAAGAGGGCCGTTCTAACTCCCAAGAAAGCCACCACAACCAAGAAACCATCTACAGCAGCAAAGAAGGCCGTGGTAACTCCCAAGAAAGCCGCCACAAGCAACAAACCACCTACAGCCTTGAAAAAGAAGCAGCAGCAGCAGCAGCTTGTTGTTGGGAACAAAAAGCCCAAAATAAAGAGAGCTTCAAAATCTCCCAAACCACCCAAGGCAAAGAAAGCTGTCAAGAAAACAACAAAGGCAAAATAAACGACGACATGCAAGCAGCATGAATACACATGACAATAAACATCCAGGCCTCCCCCCTCAGTGGAGGGGCCTCATATGATTCCAAAAAGAGTTTAGTTTTGTAGACAAATAAATCATTACTTTTGGGGTAGATTTACTCTGTATATTATATATATATATATATATATATATATATATATATATATATATATATATAATATATATATATATATATATTTATTTATATACACATGGGTGAGGTGATATGGTACCAAAGTTTTGGGTAAGGTGATTGACATTTACACAAGATAAAACACGAACCAATGGGAATAAAAACATAAGAATGGAAGTAACTGCAGAAGGCCTATTGGCCCATAACACAAGCACTTCCTCTTGATGCTTCTATATTGGTTCGGAGTCTTGAAGCTATAATATATATATATATATATATATAATATATATTATATATATATATATATATATATATATATATATATATATATATATATATATATATATATATGCACACAAAACTAAATAGTCTTGTTAGACAAATTGCCCCTATTAGAGGCAAGTTGACTAACAAGCCGAATGACTGCAATTGTTTTGAATTTGAGTTAAATCTAACATAGAAATGTAATCAAACCTAACCTAACCTATGCTAACCCAAGCTAAGCTAACCTAACCTAACCTAAGCTAACCCAAGCTAAGCTAACCTAACCTAACCTAACCTAACCTAACCTAACCTAAGCTAAGCTAACCTAACCTAACCTAACCCAGCAATTCATGATCTTAATATAATACTGTTAATTGGATAAACCAATTTGGAAAGAAATGTTCGAAAATAACAAAATTAACTGTGCTTGTTAGGAAAATTGGGCCTTGCATACTTGTCCCAATAGTGTGGTTCTCGCTTTTAGGTACGACATAAACGTATACCTAAGTTGAGAGAGAAAAAGATTCGCACTCAAACATGCATATCGATTGCCAGTCCTGAATTCTGGGTAGATATTCGTGTCCTCCCTTTTCATTTACCATCATTTGGATACTATCAAAACAGCTCTGAGAAGGATAAAATGAATAAAACGGGTAGCTCACTCATGTAAAAAGGAAGAGTTGGGAAAGATCTCTCTCTCTCTCTCTCTCTCTCTCTCTCTCTCTCTCTCCCCCTCACCCCCCCCCCCCCCACCAATGATCCTGCTCTGCTAGTATATAACGTAACAAACCTTCCCCCCCCCCCCCCCCCCTCCCCAATCAGAGTCCCTTTAAGCATGCGAGGATAAAAAATAGATTTCATAAGACCCAATGTGCTAGCTGATATCAAAACAATTTATGTTATCGTCTATTAAGCCCTTCAGTAAAAAAAGTATAGGGACCTAATTAGGTCCCGTTTTGAGGTGGTGGTGGGTGGAATCGATGGATTAGCCAAGCTCTTATCCGCCGAATCCGTAGAGGGTACGACCCTGGCGCTTCAGAGCGTACACCACGTCCATAGCAGTGACGGTCTTCCTCTTGGCGTGTTCCGTGTAGGTTACAGCATCACGGATGACGTTCTCGAGGAACACCTTCAGGACGCCACGGGTCTCTTCGTAGATGAGACCCGAAATACGCTTCACGCCGCCACGACGAGCTAAGCGACGAATAGCGGGCTTGGTGATGCCCTGGATGTTGTCACGTAGCACCTTACGATGACGCTTGGCGCCACCCTTTCCGAGTCCCTTGCCTCCCTTGCCGCGTCCAGTCATGGTGTTGAAGTTGTGTGAATCGAATTGACGAATGCCCGCACGATTTCCCGACTATATCCCATCAAGCGGACGTACTAGTAGCATTGCAACTCCTGCCTGCCCTTACTTTACGCTTGTGGTCGAGTAGACACGGCTTTCTCACAACGCTTTCAAAACTGCAGTTGCCTACTCGTCTGTTTCACGTCCCTGTGAAATGACTTTTGCACAAATCCAAAAAATAGAGCAAAATCAGCGATAATAGTGATTGAGGTGAGCCGCCTGTTGGCTGCAGCCAGAGGAAGGAGGGGAGGGGCAACGGGGTGACGTAGGCGAGTCGAGCAGCCAATGGCGCTCGAGCAAGCGCCTCGAGACGGCGTATATAAGCAAAAATTTTTCGGCGCCGGCCATCACAAACCACAGTTGTTCACCATGGCTCGCACCAAGCAGACTGCTCGCAAGTCCACGGGAGGCAAGGCTCCTCGTAAGCAGCTGGCCACCAAGGCAGCACGCAAGTCTGCTCCTGCCACAGGGGGTGTGAAGAAGCCTCACCGTTACAGGCCCGGAACGGTCGCCCTGCGTGAGATCCGTCGTTACCAGAAGAGCACCGAGTTGCTCATCAGGAAACTTCCCTTCCAGCGTCTGGTGCGCGAGATTGCCCAGGACTTCAAGACCGATCTTCGCTTCCAGTCGTCTGCCGTCATGGCTTTACAGGAGGCATCCGAGGCTTACCTGGTCGGTCTCTTCGAGGACACTAACCTCTGTGCCATCCACGCCAAGCGTGTCACCATCATGCCAAAGGACATTCAGCTTGCTCGCCGTATCCGTGGAGAGCGTGCATAAGCTAAATCGACCACCCTAGTATACACCAAACTCGGCCCTTCTCAGGGCCAAAATATCCTTCTAAGGAGATTTCAGACATTCCTAGCATCAGTCATATGAATTAACCTTCATCTACACATATAATAAATAAATAAATAAACAAATACACTAATTTAGGTGTCATACATACACGTGATATCAATAAATCAAGTCATTTGTAGTACAACCTGTTCTCTTACAAACAAAACGCCGTCGCTTTTCGCTCTTATGCACTGTCAAGGATCACCCACCCCCCCCCCCCCCCCCAAAATAAAAATTGTCATACTGTACTAGAAATAAAAGCAGCTTGTATAAGTGACATACTGTCCAGTCCTGTTTTATTCTGTTTTCGGTCCTCTGGCTTAATCTGTTAAGTTAGGAGATGACATTTTAAATTAACCGTTTTCTTGACATTTTCAAACCTAAGAGGGTGGCCTGCATAGTAATCCTAATGTGGAACATAACAATGAATCTCTAATCTCTAGAAAAAAAAAAAGATACCGAGTGCTTATATGTGTTGAGAGAGAGAGAGAGAGAGAGAGAGAGAGAGAGAGAGAGAGAAGAGAGAGAGAGAGAGAGAGAGAGAGAGAGAGAGAGAGAGAGAGAGAGACACAGACAGACAGACAGACAGACAAGACAGAGACAGACAAGACAGAGACAGACAGACAGACAGACAGACAGAGACTGAGAGAGAGAAACACACACAGACAGTTTCATAAATATTCTCATTTTATAGCTATTTGCTTTCAGTGACAGAGGTTTTTGTTATAATAGTATTGGTGTCTAACACTCACAATCTCTTTAGAAATTAAAGTGTGGCTCCAATGGAGCCGAGTTTGTTGGTTTGAGGCCAAGCCACCACCACAGGGCAGTAAGTAAGCCGTTTACTTGGAGGAGGTGTACTTGGTGACGGCCTTAGTGCCCTCAGAGACGGCGTGCTTGGCCAGTTCTCCGGGCAACAGGAGCCTTACAGCCGTCTGGATCTCCCGACTGGTAATGGTGGAACGCTTGTTGTAGTGGGCCAGGCGAGAAGCCTCGGCGGCGATGCGCTCGAAGATGTCGTTCACGAACGAGTTCATGATCGACATGGCTTTGGAAGAGATACCAGTGTCGGGGTGGACCTGCTTCAGCACTTTGTAGATGTAGATGCTGTAGCTCTCCTTCCTCCTGCGCTTCTTTTTCTTATCGCCCTTGGCAATGGCCTTCTGGGCCTTTCCGGCCTTCTTGGCAGCCTTTCCAGATGCCTTGGGTGGCATGATGATGCTCGTGCTGGCTGGCGTTGCGATACAATAATGAACTTTTGCGCGAGGCGAGCTTTCCTTTTATATCCCGCTCGCGACTCAGCTCAGAGCGGGTCGCGTGGCGGAGCGCGCTGATTGGTCAGTGGCGGGCTCCCTTGATCCTGAGCGGGGTATATAACACGAAGCTCGATCTGCGGGGCGGCATAAAACACCACAAACCCACAACAGCAGCAGCAATGTCAGGACGCGGCAAGGGAGGCAAAGTGAAGGGCAAGTCAAAGTCTCGCTCCAGCAGGGCCGGACTTCAGTTCCCCGTGGGCAGAATTCACCGTCTGCTGCGTAAGGGCAACTACGCCGAACGCGTCGGTGCTGGCGCTCCTGTCTACCTGGCAGCCGTCATGGAATACCTCGCTGCCGAAGTTCTGGAGCTCGCCGGTAATGCCGCACGTGACAACAAGAAGACCCGTATCATCCCACGTCACTTGCAGTTGGCCATCCGCAACGACGAAGAACTCAACAAACTTCTGTCTGGCGTAACCATTGCACAGGGAGGTGTTCTTCCAAACATTCAGGCAGTTCTTTTGCCAAAGAAGACAGAGAAGAAGTAAGCACTTCTGCCACCCACCACGACAAATACCATAACCAGGCTCCATCCGGAGCCACACACACTTTAATAGAGAGATTCAAGTAGACAATCAACTTTCAAACATTAATAATAACATTTATATTGATTTCATTTGGAATGTGTACATAACAAACAAACAAAACAAAATTATAGGGGATATTCAGCATCACTTGGAATATTAACCAATCATATAAATCCAATATATATTTTATATTTTACTTTAAGCGAGGAATTCATATTATATTAATTTTTAATCATACAAATGAACAAAAGCAATTCTTCACTAGACGTAATGAATGAATAAATGATCAAGGTTTTAATGTGTTTCATGAATATATATATATATATATATATATATATATATATATATATATATATATATATATATATATATATATATATATATATATATATATATAATATAATATATATAATATATTATAATACTTGTGAACCAGAATATGTTTGAGCAGCAGCGATCGTGCCTGCCATTGGCCGAAGTGCAACAATTCAAATAATTTAAAGGGCCTGCTCGGGTATATAAGAGAGGCTGGGAGACTGGGGCCGGTGGTGGGTGATGGGTGATGAGTGATGGTGTGGTGTGGTATGGTGTTGTTAAGAGTTGATTTACGGCCAGCCAGCCAGCTGCAGCCAAGGCAGGGCAGGGCAGGGCAAGGCAAGGCAAGGCAAGGCAAGGCAAGGCAAGGCAAGGCAATAACAGGACAGGACAGGCAAGGCAAGGCAAGGCAAGGCAAGGCAAGCAGGCGGGCGGGCGGGCGGGCGGGCGGGCGGGCGGGCAGGCAGGCAGGCAGGCAGCCAGCCAGCCAGCCAGCCAGCCAGCCAGCCAGCCAGCCAGCCAGCCAGCCAGCCAGCCAGCCAGCCAGCCAGCCAGCCAGCAGGCAGGCAGGCAGGCAGGCAGGCAGGCAGGCAGGCAGGCAGCCAGCCAGCCAGCAGCCAGCCCCAGCCAGCCAGCCAGCCAGCCACTCCCACTTTGTATTTATATGCATTCAATTTATATTCAAACATTATATATGTTAAGGGCCTAGTTTTAGTGTTTATTTTAAAAATGACAAACATCGAGTCGTTTTACCAGTCCTTTAGCGTTAACGGTGATGCATTTTAAAACTGAACAGAAATCACCTTTTCTGGATATATCAAATATCGAATCCGCTTAATGTGCCTACAATTCAATCATTCAAAAAATACATAATTTACATCATGCCTTTTCATAGAACAGACAATAAGATTTGAGACAATAAGAACTTTACTTTTATAACTAAAGTTGCACAATTATACCAACTCTATGGTGGCTGGGTGGTAAGGTGTGTGGCTGGTATTTTGGAAGTCGCGAGTTCAAACGACCCAATGGGAATAATACTTTTTTTTTTTTGCCATACAATCTTCCTAATACTATTATGTAGGTTTGTGTGTGTGTTTTTTTATTCATTCTTTGGTTTTATAGATGACATACATATTGACTCCTTTTACCGGTCCTTAATTAGGCTCTGGGGAAGCAATGGTGGTGGTGGTGGTGGTGGTGCATTTAAAACTAAACCAAAAATCACCAGTTCTGGACGCGTCAAATATCATATCCGCTTAATGTGTCTACAACCTAATTACTTAAAACTACACTATTTAATTCATTCATATCATGTGCATATTGGTCATTATGCTCATACAACCGACATCAAAATTTATTTTCATTATTAGAATCATACATTTCATCAAGTAATACAGATACAAAGAGATTTTCTTTCTGAGAAGACCGTTAGTATTGGCTTGCAGGCAGGCAGGCAGGCAGGCATTTGAGGGTTATTATTTCGCCTGTTGATTGGGGGGAGGGTTGATGTGTTAGGGGGTTTTCGGTTAGATGTGGTGGTGGTGATTGGTGGTGATTGGTGGTGATTGGTGGTGATTGGTGGTGATTGGTGGTGGTGGTGGTGGTGGTGGTAGTAGGTGGGAGTTGGGGGGGGGGGGGGGGGGGGGAGGGGGGGAGGGGAAATGATGGTCTGTGGATTCGTTCTCCGTACCCTTTACATATAAGCAAAAATATGCCTTCTTGTGGGTATAGAAACATTAACACAAATTATATCAGTAACTGATATTGTAGCCTTTTAAACAGAAAAGATTTGTACATACAAATACTTTTTAATTATCATTTATTTGTGGAAATGGCATTTACGTCATTAAATTGATACCTCAGCATCAAGCTTGTGTCCTGCAGCAGTGGTCCAGTGGTAAAGTGTATATAAGTGATGCGTATTCTTGGAGTTGCGAGTTCAAACCCGGATTAAGCTATATATATATACAACATGTTTTGTTTTGGTTGTTTGTTTTTGTATAAAGCCTCACACAATATCTATATTAAGCGAGTTTGTTTTAAACATGACATACATATTAATTCATTTTACCAGGCCTTATTCCACACAACTCCGTGAATTTCCCGTGGAGCCAGCCATTCAAACAAAAACAAACGAAACAAAACAAAACAAAACAAAAAACATTATTGCCAACAGCATTTGGTGTTCCCAGGCGGTCACCCATCCAAGTACTAACCAAACCCAACGTTGCTTAACTTCGCTGATCGGACGAGAAGCGGTGTTCTCAACGTGGTATGGCCGTTGGCATGAGACTGCCTACACATTGTGGCTAATAACCAACTCTTTTAAGTCATCGCGGCAGGATACGGACCTGCTTGTGGTGTCTTAATGGTAATTGTATCCTAACATATTTTTGTCTCCTTGGCATGGATATTTAACATCGTTTATTCAGTCTTGGGTTTATGTTCTTTCGCCATTTACAGACATTTTACATCTACCTACTTCCTCAGCCTGCCCTGCCAATTTCTAATGAATTTGTGGATTTTCTTTTGTAATACAAACATGTGTGTGCTCATCTGCTCTTCAGTTTTTATGATATTTGTCTCATCTGTCCTGCTTTATGATACTTTTACAAAGAACATGAACAAATGCTTCTATTTTAGAGAAGATATGGGATCCAGGTTTCGGAGCCGTAAAACCAACCGTCGTGATTGGTGGACGAGTTGCCAGGTTGCAGCTTCTGTACCGTGCCGGCACATAAATAGGTTCGGCTCAAGCGGCGGCAGCATCATTCCCCGTGACTGTCTGAGCGTCTCTCATCACCTTGGTTATCTCATCATCATCATGGTAGAAGCAAAGCCTACCAAGAAGGCTGCGGCTGCTGCTGGCTGTGGTGGCCACCACCAGGAAACCTCGCGTCCAGGTTGCTCACCCGAAAACTAGTCAAATGGTTCTAGCCGCGGTCGCAGCACTCAAAGACCGTAAGGGCTCGTCTCTACAAGCAATCAAGAAGTACGTTGTTGCCAACAACAAAGTCGAGGCTGCCAAGATCGCCATTTACATCCGAAGATTTCTCAAGAAAGCAGTGGCTGACGGCATTCTTGTTCAGACCAAGGGAAGTGGAGCTAGTGGATCATTCAAGCTGGCCGTAGCAGAGAAGAGGGCCGTTCTAACTCCCAAGAAAGCCACCACAACCAAGAAACCATCTACAGCAAGCAAAGAAGGCCGTGTAACTCCCAAGAAGGCCGCCACAAGCAACAAACCACCTACAGCCTTGAAAAAGAAGCAGCAGCAGCAGCAGCTTGTTGTTGGGAACAAAAAGCCCAAAATAAAGAGAGCTTCAAAAATCTCCCAAACCACCCAAGGCAAAGAAAGCTGTCAAGAAAACAACAAAGGCAAAATAAACGACGACATGCAAGCAGCATGAATACACATGACAATAAACATCCAGGCCTCCCCCCTCAGTGGAGGGGGCCTCATATGATTCCAAAAAGAGTTTAGTTTGTAGACAATAAATCATTACTTTTGGGGTAGATTTACTCTGTATATTATATATATATATATATATATATATATATATATATATAATATATATATATATATAATATAATATATATATATATATATTATATATACACATGGGTGAGGTGATATGGTACCAAAGTTTTGGGTAAGGTGATTGACATTTACACAAGATAAAACACGAACCAATGGGAATAAAAAACATAAGAATGGAAGTAACTGCAGAAGGCCTATTGGCCCATAACACAAGCACTTCCTCTTGATGCTTCTATATTGGGTTTCGGAGTCTTGAAGCTATAATATATATATATATATATATATATATATATATATATATATATATATATATATATATAATATATATATATATATATATATATATATATGCACACAAAACTAAATAGTCTTGTTAGACAAATTGCCCCTATTAGAGGCAAGTTGACTAACAAGCCGAATGACTGCAATTGTTTTGAATTTGAGTTAAATCTAACATAGAAATGTAATCAAACCTAACCTAACCTATGCTAACCCAAGCTAAGCTAACCTAACCTAACCTAAGCTAACCCAAGCTAAGCTAACCTAACCTAACCTAACCTAACCTAACCTAACCTAAGCTAAGCTAACCTAACCTAACCTAACCCAGCAATTCATGATCTTAATATAATACTGTTAATTGGATAAACCAATTTGGAAAGAAATGTTCGAAAATAACAAAATTAACTGTGCTTGTTAGGAAAATGGGCCTTGCATACTTGTCCCAATAGTGTGGTTCTCGCTTTTAGGTACGACATAAACGTATACCTAAGTTGAGAGAGAAAAAGATTCGCACTCAAACATGCATATCGATTGCCAGTCCTGAATTCTGGGTAATATTCGTGTCCTCCCTTTTCATTTACCATCATTTGGATACTATCAAAACAGCTCTGAGAAGGATAAAATGAATAAAACGGGTAGCTCACTCATGTAAAAAGGAAGAGTTGGGAAAGATCTCTCTCTCTCTCTCTCTCTCGTCACTCGCTTCTCTCTCTC
This sequence comes from Procambarus clarkii, assembly GCF_040958095.1. Lineage (NCBI taxonomy): Eukaryota > Metazoa > Arthropoda > Malacostraca > Decapoda > Cambaridae > Procambarus > Procambarus clarkii. Next base: position 24,984 of record NW_027190449.1, on the reverse strand, counting down.
TCTCTCCCCCTCACCCCCCCCCCCCCCACCAATGATCCTGCTCTGCTAGTATATAACGTACAAAACCTTCCCCCCCCCCCCCCCTCCCTCCCCAATCAGAGTCCCTTTAAGCATGCGAGGATAAAAAATAGATTTCATAAGACCCAATGTGCTAGCTGATATCAAAACAATTTATGTTATCGTCTATTAAGCCCTTCAGTAAAAAAAGTATAGGGACCTAATTAGGTCCCGTTTTGAGGTGGTGGTGGGTGGAATCGATGGATTAGCCAAGCTCTTATCCGCCGAATCCGTAGAGGGTACGACCCTGGCGCTTCAGAGCGTACACCACGTCCATAGCAGTGACGGTCTTCCTCTTGGCGTGTTCCGTGTAGGTTACAGCATCACGGATGACGTTCTCGAGGAACACCTTCAGGACGCCACGGGTCTCTTCGTAGATGAGACCCGAAATACGCTTCACGCCGCCACGACGAGCTAAGCGACGAATAGCGGGCTTGGTGATGCCCTGGATGTTGTCACGTAGCACCTTACGATGACGCTTGGCGCCACCCTTTCCGAGTCCCTTGCCTCCCTTGCCGCGTCCAGTCATGGTGTTGAAGTTGTGTGAATCGAATTGACGAATGCCCGCACGATTCCCGACTATATCCCATCAAGCGGACGTACTAGTAGCATTGCAACTCCTGCCTGCCCTTACTTTACGCTTGTGGTCGAGTAGACAACGGCTTTCCTCACAACGCTTTCAAAACTGCAGTTGCCTACTCGTCTGTTTCACGTCCCTGTGAAATGACTTTTGCACAAATCCAAAAAATAGAGCAAAATCAGCGATAATAGTGATTGAGGTGAGCCGCCTGTTGGCTGCAGCCAGAGGAAGGAGGGGAGGGGCAACGGGGTGACGTAGGCGAGTCGAGCAGCCAATGGCGCTCGAGCAAGCGCCTCGAGAACGGCGTATATAAGCAAAAATTTTTCGGCGCCGGCCATCACAAACCACAGTTGTTCACCATGGCTCGCACCAAGCAGACTGCTCGCAAGTCCACGGGAGGCAAGGCTCCTCGTAAGCAGCTGGCCACCAAGGCAGCACGCAAGTCTGCTCCTGCCACAGGGGGTGTGAAGAAGCCTCACCGTTACAGGCCCGGAACGGTCGCCCTGCGTGAGATCCGTCGTTACCAGAAGAGCACCGAGTTGCTCATCAGGAAACTTCCCTTCCAGCGTCTGGTGCGCGAGATTGCCCAGGACTTCAAGACCGATCTTCGCTTCCAGTCGTCTGCCGTCATGGCTTTACAGGAGGCATCCGAGGCTTACCTGGTCGGTCTCTTCGAGGACACTAACCTCTGTGCCATCCACGCCAAGCGTGTCACCATCATGCCAAAGGACATTCAGCTTGCTCGCCGTATCCGTGGAGAGCGTGCATAAGCTAAATCGACCACCCTAGTATACACCAAACTCGGCCCTTCTCAGGGCCAAAATATCCTTCTAAGGAGATTTCAGACATTCCTAGCATCAGTCATATGAATTAACCTTCATCTACACATATAATAAATAAATAAATAAATAAACAAATACACTAATTTAGGTGTCATACATACACGTGATATCAATAAATCAGTCATTTGTAGTACAAACCTGTTCTCTTACAAACAAAACGCCGTCGCTTTTCGCTCTTATGCACTGTCAAGGATCACCCACCCCCCCCCCCCCCCCCCAAAATAAAATTGTCATACTGTACTAGAAATAAAAGCAGCTTGTATAAGTGACATACTGTCCAGTCCTGTTTTATTCTGTTTTCGGTCCTCTGGCTTAATCTGTTAAGTTAGGAGATGACATTTTAAATTAACCGTTTTTCCTTGACATTTTCAAACCTAAGAGGTGGCCTGCATAGTAATCCTAATGTGGAACATAACAATGAATCTCTAATCTCTAGAAAAAAAAAAGATACCGAGTGCTTATATGTGTTGAGAGAGAGAGAGAGAGAGAGAGAGAGAGAGAGAGAGAGAGAGAGAGAGAGAGAGAGAGAGAAGAGAGAGAGAGAGAGAGAGAGAGAGAGAGAGAGAGAGAGAGGAGAACACAGACAGACAGACAGACAGACAAGACAGAGACAGACAAGACAGAGACAGACAGAACAGACAGACAGACAGAGACCTGAGAGAGAGAAACACACACAGACAGTTTCATAAATATTCTCATTTTATAGCTATTTGCTTTCAGTGACAGAGGTTTTTGTTATAATAGTATTGGTGTCTAACACTCACAATCTCTTTAGAAATTAAAGTGTGGCTCCAATGGAGCCGAGTTTGTTTGGTTTGAGGCCAAGCCACCACCACAGGGCAGTAAGTAAGCCGTTTACCTTGGAGGAGGTGTACTTGGTGACGGCCTTAGTGCCCTCAGAGGACGGCGTGCTTGGCCAGTTCTCCGGGCAACAGGAGCCTTACAGCCGTCTGGATCTCCCGACTGGTAATGGTGGAACGCTTGTTGTAGTGGGCCAGGCGAGAAGCCTCGGCGGCGATGCGCTCGAAGATGTCGTTCACGAACGAGTTCATGATCGACATGGCTTTGGAAGAGATACCAGTGTCGGGGTGGACCTGCTTCAGCACTTTGTAGATGTAGATGCTGTAGCTCTCCTTCCTCCTGCGCTTCTTTTTCTTATCGCCCTTGGCATGGCCTTCTGGGCCTTTCCGGCTTCTTGGCAGCCTTTCCAGATGCCTTGGGTGGCATGATGATGCTCGTGCGGCTGGCGTTGCGATACAATAATGAACTTTTGCGCGAGGCGAAGCTTTCCTTTTATATCCCGCTCGCGACTCAGCTCAGAGCGGGTCGCGTGGCGGAGCGCGCTGATTGGTCAGTGGCGGGCTCCCTTGATCCTGAGCGGGGTATATAACACGAAGCTCGATCTGCGGGGCGGCATAAAACACCACAAACCCACAACAGCAGCAGCAATGTCAGGACGCGGCAAGGGAGGCAAAGTGAAGGGCAAGTCAAAGTCTCGCTCCAGCAGGGCCGGACTTCAGTTCCCCGTGGGCAGAATTCACCGTCTGCTGCGTAAGGGCAACTACGCCGAACGCGTCGGTGCTGGCGCTCCTGTCTACCTGGCAGCCGTCATGGAATACCTCGCTGCCGAAGTTCTGGAGCTCGCCGGTAATGCCGCACGTGACAACAAGAAGACCCGTATCATCCCACGTCACTTGCAGTTGGCCATCCGCAACGACGAAGAACTCAACAAACTTCTGTCTGGCGTAACCATTGCACAGGGAGGTGTTCTTCCAAACATTCAGGCAGTTCTTTTGCCAAAGAAGACAGAGAAGAAGTAAGCACTTCTGCCACCCACCACGACAAATACCATAACCAGGCTCCATCCGGAGCCACACACACTTTAATAGAGAGATTCAAGTAGACAATCAACTTTCAAACATTAATAATAACATTTATATTGATTTCATTTGGAATGTGTACATAACAAACAAACAAAACAAAATTATAGGGGATATTCAGCATCACTTGGAATATTAACCAATCATATAAATCCAATATATATTTTATATTTTACTTTAAGCGAGGAATTCATATTATATTAATTTTTAATCATACAAATGAACAAAAGCAATTCTTCACTAGAGCGTAATGAATGAATAAATGATCAAGGTTTTAATGTGTTTCATGAATATATATATATATATATATATATATATATATATATATATATATATATATATATATATATATATATATATATATATATATATATATATATATATATAATATAATATAATATATTATAATACTTGTGAACCAGAATATGTTTGAGCAGCAGCGATCGTGCCTGCCATTGGCCGAAGTGCAACAATTCAAATAATTTAAAGGGCCTGCCTCGGGTATATAAGAGAGGCTGGGAGACTGGGGGCCGGTGGTGGGTGATGGGTGATGAGTGATGGTGTGGTGTGGTATGGTGTTGTTAAGAGGTTGATTACGCCCAGCCAGCCAGCTGCAGCCAAGGCAGGGCAGGGCAGGGCAAGGCAAGGCAGGCAGGCAAGGCAAGGCAAGGCAGGCAATAACAGGACAGGACAGGCCAAGGCAAGGCAAGGCAAGGCAAGGCAAGCAGGCGGGCGGGCGGGCGGGGCGGGCGGGCGGGCGGGCAGGCAGGCAGGCAGGCAGCCAGCCACCAGCAGCCAGCCAGCCAGCCAGCCACCAGCCAGCCAGCCAGCCACCAGCCAGCCAGCCAGCCAGCAGCCAGGCAGGCAGGCAGGCAGGCAGGCACAGGCAGGCAGGCAGGCAGGCCCAGCCAGCCAGCCAGCCAGCCAGCCGCCAGCCAGCCACTCCCACTTTGTATTTATATGCATTCAATTTATATTCAAACATTATATATGTTAAGGGCCTAGTTTTAGTGTTTATTTTAAAAATGACAAACATCGAGTCGTTTTAACCAGTCTTTAGCGTTAACGGTGATGCATTTTAAAACTGAACAGAAATCACCTTTTCTGGATATATCAAATATCGAATCCGCTTAATGTGCCTACAATTCAATCAATTCAAAAAATACATAATTTACATCATGCCTTTTCATAGAACAGACAATAAGATTTGAGACATAAGAACTTTACTTTTATAACTAAAGTTGCACAATTATACCAACTCTATGGTGGCTGGGTGGTAAGGTGTGTGGGCTGGTATTTTGGAGTCGCGAGTTCAAACGACCCAATGGGAATAATACTTTTTTTTTTTGCCATACAATCTTCCTAATACTATTATGTAGGTTTGTGTGTGTGTTTTTTTATTCATTCTTTGGTTTTATAGATGACATACATATTGACTCCTTTTACCGGTCCTTAATTAGGCTCTGGGGAAGCAATGGTGGTGGTGGGTGGTGGTGGTGCATTTAAAACTAAACCAAAAATCACCAGTTCTGGACGCGTCAAATATCATATCCGCTTAATGTGTCTACAACCTAATTACTTAAAACTACACTATTTAATTCATTCATATCATGTGCATATTGGTCATTATGCTCATACAACCGACATCAAAATTTATTTTCATTATTAGAATCATACATTTCATCAAGTAATACAGATACAAAAGAGATTTTCTTTCTGAGAAGACCGTTAGTATTGGCTTGCAGGCAGGCAGGCAGGCAGGCATTTGAGGGTTATTATTTCGCCTGTTGATTGGGGGGAGGGTTGATGTGTTAGGGGGTTTTCGGTTAGATGTGGTGGTGGTGATTGGGTGGTGATTGGTGGTGATTGGTGGTGATTGGTGGTGATTGGTGGTGGTGGTGGTGGTGGTAGTAGGTGGGAGTTGGGGGGGGGGGGGGGGGGGGGGGGGGGGGGGGGGGGGGGGGGTGGGGGGGGGGGGGGGGGAGGGAAGGGGAGGGGAATGATGGTCTGTGGATTCGTTCTCCGTACCCTTTACATATAAGCAAAAATATGCCTTCTTGTGGGTATAGAAACATTAACACAAATTATATCAGTAACTGATATTGTAGCCTTTTAAACAGAAAAGATTTGTACATACAAATACTTTTAATTATCAATTTATTTGTGGAAATGGCATTTACGTCATTAAATTGATACCTCAGCATCAAGCTTGTGTCCTGCAGCAGTGGTCCAGTGGTAAAGTGTATATAAGTGATGCGTATTCTTGGAGTTGCGAGTTCAAACCCGGATTAAGCTATAATATATATACAAACATGTTTTTGTTTTGGTTGTTTGTTTTTGTATAAAGCCTCACACAATATCTATATTAAGCGAGTTTGTTTTAAACATGACATACATATTAATTCATTTTACCAGGCCTTATTCCACACAACTCCGTGAATTTCCCGTGGAGCCAGCCATTCAAACAAAAACAAACGAAACAAAACAAAACAAAACAAAAAACATTATTGCCAACAGCATTTGGTGTTCCCAGGCGGTCACCCATCCAAGTACTAACCAAACCCAACGTTGCTTAACTTCGCTGATCGGACGAGAAGCGGTGTTCTCAACGTGGTATGGCCGTTGGCATGAGACTGCCTACACATTGTGGCTAATAACCACTCTTTTAAGTCATCGCGGCAGGATACGGACCTGCTTGTGTGTCTTAATGGTAATTGTATCCTAACATATTTTTGTCTCCTTGGCATGGATATTTAACATCGTTTATTCAGTCTTGGGTTTATGTTCTTTCGCCATTTACAGACATTTACATCTACCTACTTCCTCAGCCTGCCCTGCCAATTTCTAATGAATTTGTGGATTTTCTTTTGTAATACAAACATGTGTGTGCTCATCTGCTCTTCAGGTTTTTATGATATTTGTCTCATCTGTCCCTGCTTTATGATACTTTTACAAAGAACATGAACAAATGCTTCTATTTTAGAGAAGATATTGGGATCCAGGTTTCGGAGCCGTAAAACCAACCGTCGTGATTGGTGGACGAGTTGCCAGGTTGCAGCTTCTGTACCGTGCCGGCACATAAATAGGTTCGGCTCAAGCGGCGGCAGCATCATTCCCCCCCGTGACTGTCTGAGCGTCTCTCATCACCTTGGTTATCTCATCATCATCATGGTAGAAGCAAAGCCTACCAAGAAGGCTGCGGCTGCTGCTGCTGTGGTGGCCACCACCAGGAAACCTCGCGTCCAGGTTGCTCACCCGAAAACTAGTCAAATGGTTCTAGCCGCGGTCGCAGCACTCAAAGACCGTAAGGGCTCGTCTCTACAAGCAATCAAGAAGTACGTTGTTGCCAACAACAAAGTCGAGGCTGCCAAGATCGCCATTTACATCCGAAGATTTCTCAAGAAAGCAGTGGCTGACGGCATTCTTGTTCAGACCAAGGGAAGTGGAGCTAGTGGATCATTCAAGCTGGCCGTAGCAGAGAAGAGGGCCGTTCTAACTCCCAAGAAAGCCACCACACCAAGAAACCATCTACAGCAGCAAAGAAGGCCGTGGTAACTCCCAAGAAAGCCGCCACAAGCAACAAACCACCTACAGCCTTGAAAAAAAGCAGCAGCAGCAGCAGCAGCTTGTTGTTGGGAACAAAAAGCCACAAAATAAAGAGAGCTTCAAAAATCTCCCAAACCACCCAAGGCAAAGAAAGCTGTCAAGAAAACAACAAAGGCAAAATAAACGACGACATGCAAGCAGCATGAATACACATGACAATAAACATCCAGGCCTCCCCCCTCAGTGTAGGGGCCTCATATGATTCCAAAAAAGAGTTTAAGTTTTGTAGACAAATAAATCATTACTTTTGGGGTAGATTTACTCTGTATATTATATATATATATATTATATATATAGTATATATATATATATATATATATATATATATATATATATATATATATTTATATATACACATGGGTGAGGTGATATGGTACCAAAGTTTTGGGTAAGGTGATTGACATTTACACAAGATAAAACACGAACCAATGGGAATAAAAACATAAGAATGGAAGTAACTGCAGAAGGCCTATTGGCCCATAACACAAGCACTTCCTCTTGATGCTTCTATATTGGTTCGGAGTCTTGAAGCTATAATATATATAATATATATATATATATATATATATATATAATATATATTATATATATATATATATATATATATATATATATATATATATATATATATGCACACAAAAACTAAATAGTCTTGTTAGACAAATTGCCCCTATTAGAGGCAAGTTGACTAACAAGCCGAATGACTGCAATTGTTTTGAATTTGAGTTAAATCTAACATAGAAAATGTAATCAAAACCTAACCTAAACCTATGCTAACCCAAGCTAAGCTAACCTAACCTAACCTAAGCTAACCCAAGCTAAGCTAACCTAACCTAACCTAACCTAAACCTAACCTAACCTAAGCTAAGCTAACCTAACCTAACCTAACCCAGCAATTCATGATCTTAATATAATACTGTTAATTGGATAAACCAATTTGGAAGAAATGTTCGAAAATAACAAAAATTAAACTGTGCTTGTTAGGAAAATTGGGCCTTGCATACTTGTCCCAATAGTGTGGTTCTCGCTTTTAGGTACGACTAAACGTATCCTAAGTTGAGAGAGAAAAAAGATTCGCACTCAAACATGCATATCGATTGCCAGTCCTGAATTCTGGTAGATATTCGTGTCCTCCCTTTTCATTTACCATCATTTGGATACTATCAAAACAGCTCTGAGAAGGATAAAATGAATAAAACGGGTAGCTCACTCATGTAAAAAGGAAGAGTTGGGAAAGATCTCTCTCTCTCTCTCTCTCTCTCATCTCTCTCTCTCTCTCTCTACCCCTCACCCCCCCCCCCCCCCACCAATGATCCTGCTCTGCTAGTATATAACGTAACAAACCTTCCCCCCCCCCCCCCCCTCCCTCCCCAATCAGAGTCCCTTTAACGCATGCGAGGATAAAAAATAGATTTCATAAGACCCAATGTGCTAGCTGATATCAAACAATTTATGTTATCGTCTATTAAGCCCTTCAGTAAAAAAAGTATAGGGACCTAATTAGGTCCCGTTTGAGGTGGTGGTGGGTGGAATCGATGGATTAAGCCAGCTCTTATCCGCCGAATCCGTAGAGGGTACGACCCTGGCGCTTCAGAGCGTACACCACGTCCATAGCAGTGACGGTCTTCCTCTTGGCGTGTTCCGTGTAGGTTACAGCATCACGATGACGTTCTCGAGGAACACCTTCAGGACGCCACGGGTCTCTTCGTAGATGAGACCCGAAATACGCTTCACGCCGCCACGACGAGCTAAGCGACGATAGCGGGCTTGGTGATGCCCTGGATGTTGTCACGTAGCACCTTAACGATGACGCTTGGCGCCACCCTTTCCGAGTCCCTTGCCTCCCTTGCCGCGTCCAGTCATGGTGTTGAAGTTGTGGTGAATCGAATTGACGAATGCCCGCACGATTTCCCGACTATATCCCATCAAGCGGACGTACTAGTAGCATTGCAACTCCTGCCTGCCCTTACTTTACGCTTGTGGTCGAGTAGACACGGCTTTCTCACAACGCTTTCAAAACTGCAGTTGCCTACTCGTCTGTTTCACGTCCCTGTGAAATGACTTTTGCAACAAATCCAAAAAATAGAGCAAAATCAGCGATAATAGTGATTGAGGTGAGCCGCCTGTTGGCTGCAGCCAGAGGAAGGAGGGGAGGGGCAACGGGGTGACGTAGGCGAGTCGAGCAGCCAATGGCGCTCGAGCAAGCGCCTCGAGACGGCGTATATAAGCAAAAATTTTTCGGCGCCGGCCATCACAAACCACAGTTGTTCACCATGGCTCGCACCAAGCAGACTGCTCGCAAGTCCACGGGAGGCAAGGCTCCTCGTAAGCAGCTGGCCACCAAGGCAGCACGCAAGTCTGCTCCTGCCACAGGGGGTGTGAAGAAGCCTCACCGTTACAGGCCCGGAACGGTCGCCCTGCGTGAGATCCGTCGTTACCAGAAGAGCACCGAGTTGCTCATCAGGAAACTTCCCTTCCAGCGTCTGGTGCGCGAGATTGCCCAGGACTTCAAGACCGATCTTCGCTTCCAGTCGTCTGCCGTCATGGCTTTACAGGAGGCATCCGAGGCTTACCTGGTCGGTCTCTTCGAGGACACTAACCTCTGTGCCATCCACGCCAAGCGTGTCACCATCATGCCAAAGGACATTCAGCTTGCTCGCCGTATCCGTGGAGAGCGTGCATAAGCTAAATCGACCACCCTAGTATACACCAAACTCGGCCCTTCTCAGGGCCAAAATATCCTTCTAAGGAGATTTCAGACATTCCTAGCATCAGTCATATGAATTAACCTTCATCTACACATATAATAAATAAATAAATAAATAAACAAATACACTAATTTAGGTGTCATACATACACGTGATATCAATAAATCAAGTCATTTGTAGTACAACCTGTTCTCTTACAAACAAAACGCCGTCGCTTTTCGCTCTTATGCACTGTCAAGGATCACCCACCCCCCCCCCCCCCCCCAAAATAAAAATTGTCATACTGTACTAGAAATAAAAGCAGCTTGTATAAGTGACATACTGTCCAGTCCTGTTTTATTCTGTTTTCGGTCCTCTGGCTTAATCTGTTAAGTTAGGAGATGACATTTTAAATTAACCGTTTTCTTGACATTTTCAAACCTAAGAGGGTGGCCTGCATAGTAATCCTAATGTGGAACATAACAATGAATCTCTAATCTCTAGAAAAAAAAAAAGATACCGAGTGCTTATATGTGTTGAGAGAGAGAGAGAGAGAGAGAGAGAGAGAGAGAGAGAGAGAGAGAGAGAGAGAGAGAGAGAGAGAGAGAGAGAGAGAGAGAGAGAGAGAGAGAGAGAGAGAGAGAGAGACACAGACAGACAGACAGACAGACAAGACAGAGACAGACAAGACAGAGACAGACAGACAGACAGACAGACAGAGACTGAGAGAGAGAAACACACACAGACAGTTTCATAAATATTCTCATTTTATAGCTATTTGCTTTCAGTGACAGAGGTTTTTGTTATAATAGTATTGGTGTCTAACACTCACAATCTCTTTAGAAATTAAAGTGTGGCTCCAATGGAGCCGAGTTTGTTGGTTTGAGGCCAAGCCACCACCACAGGGCAGTAAGTAAGCCGTTTACTTGGAGGAGGTGTACTTGGGTGACGGCCTTAGTGCCCTCAGAGACGGCGTGCTTGGCCAGTTCTCCGGGCAACAGGAGCCTTACAGCCGTCTGGATCTCCCGACTGGTAATGGTGGAACGCTTGTTGTAGTGGGCCAGGCGAGAAGCCTCGGCGGCGATGCGCTCGAAGATGTCGTTCACGAACGAGTTCATGATCGACATGGCTTTGGAAGAGATACCAGTGTCGGGGTGGACCTGCTTCAGCACTTTGTAGATGTAGATGCTGTAGCTCTCCTTCCTCCTGCGCTTCTTTTTCTTATCGCCCTTGGCAATGGCCTTCTGGGCCTTTCCGGCCTTCTTGGCAGCCTTTCCAGATGCCTTGGGTGGCATGATGATGCTCGTGCTGGCTGGCGTTGCGATACAATAATGAACTTTTGCGCGAGGCGAGCTTTCCTTTTATATCCCGCTCGCGACTCAGCTCAGAGCGGGTCGCGTGGCGGAGCGCGCTGATTGGTCAGTGGCGGGCTCCCTTGATCCTGAGCGGGGTATATAACACGAAGCTCGATCTGCGGGGCGGCATAAAACACCACAAACCCACAACAGCAGCAGCAATGTCAGGACGCGGCAAGGGAGGCAAAGTGAAGGGCAAGTCAAAGTCTCGCTCCAGCAGGGCCGGACTTCAGTTCCCCGTGGGCAGAATTCACCGTCTGCTGCGTAAGGGCAACTACGCCGAACGCGTCGGTGCTGGCGCTCCTGTCTACCTGGCAGCCGTCATGGAATACCTCGCTGCCGAAGTTCTGGAGCTCGCCGGTAATGCCGCACGTGACAACAAGAAGACCCGTATCATCCCACGTCACTTGCAGTTGGCCATCCGCAACGACGAAGAACTCAACAAACTTCTGTCTGGCGTAACCATTGCACAGGGAGGTGTTCTTCCAAACATTCAGGCAGTTCTTTTGCCAAAGAAGACAGAGAAGAAGTAAGCACTTCTGCCACCCACCACGACAAATACCATAACCAGGCTCCATCCGGAGCCACACACACTTTAATAGAGAGATTCAAGTAGACAATCAACTTTCAAACATTAATAATAACATTTATATTGATTTCATTTGGAATGTGTACATAACAAACAAACAAAACAAAATTATAGGGGATATTCAGCATCACTTGGAATATTAACCAATCATATAAATCCAATATATATTTTATATTTTACTTTAAGCGAGGAATTCATATTATATTAATTTTTAATCATACAAATGAACAAAAGCAATTCTTCACTAGACGTAATGAATGAATAAATGATCAAGGTTTTAATGTGTTTCATGAATATATATATATATATATATATATATATATATATATATATATATATATATATATATATATATATATATATATATATATATATATATAATATAATATAATATAATATATTATAATACTTGTGAACCAGAATATGTTTGAGCAGCAGCGATCGTGCCTGCCATTGGCCGAAGTGCAACAATTCAAATAATTTAAAGGGCCTGCTCGGGTATATAAGAGAGGCTGGGAGACTGGGGCCGGTGGTGGGTGATGGGTGATGAGTGATGGTGTGGTGTGGTATGGTGTTGTTAAGAGTTGATTTACGGCCAGCCAGCCAGCTGCAGCCAAGGCAGGGCAGGGCAGGGCAAGGCAAGGCAAGGCAAGGCAAGGCAAGGCAAGGCAAGGCAATAACAGGACAGGACAGGCAAGGCAAGGCAAGGCAAGGCAAGGCAAGCAGGCGGGCGGGCGGGCGGGCGGGCGGGCGGGCGGGCAGGCAGGCAGGCAGGCAGCCAGCCAGCCAGCCAGCCAGCCAGCCAGCCAGCCAGCCAGCCAGCCAGCCAGCCAGCCAGCCAGCCAGCCAGCCAGCCAGGCCAGGCAGGCAGGCAGGCAGGCAGGCAGGCAGGCAGGCAGGCAGCCAGCCAGCCAGCCAGCCAGCCAGCCAGCCAGCCAGCCAGCCACTCCCACTTTGTATTTATATGCATTCAATTTATATTCAAACATTATATATGTTAAGGGCCTAGTTTTAGTGTTTATTTTAAAAATGACAAACATCGAGTCGTTTTAACCAGTCCTTTAGCGTTAACGGTGATGCATTTTAAAACTGAACAGAAATCACCTTTTCTGGATATATCAAATATCGAATCCGCTTAATGTGCCTACAATTCAATCATTCAAAAAATACATAATTTACATCATGCCTTTTCATAGAACAGACAATAAGATTTGAGACAATAAGAACTTTACTTTTATAACTAAAGTTGCACAATTATACCAACTCTATGGTGGCTGGGTGGTAAGGTGTGTGGCTGGTATTTTGGAAGTCGCGAGTTCAAACGACCCAATGGGAATAATACTTTTTTTTTTTGCCATACAATCTTCCTAATACTATTATGTAGGTTTGTGTGTGTGTTTTTTTATTCATTCTTTGGTTTTATAGATGACATACATATTGACTCCTTTTACCGGTCCTTAATTAGGCTCTGGGGAAGCAATGGTGGTGGTGGTGGTGGTGGTGCATTTAAAACTAAACCAAAAATCACCAGTTCTGGACGCGTCAAATATCATATCCGCTTAATGTGTCTACAACCTAATTACTTAAAACTACACTATTTAATTCATTCATATCATGTGCATATTGGTCATTATGCTCATACAACCGACATCAAAATTTATTTTCATTATTAGAATCATACATTTCATCAAGTAATACAGATACAAAGAGATTTTCTTTCTGAGAAGACCGTTAGTATTGGCTTGCAGGCAGGCAGGCAGGCAGGCATTTGAGGGTTATTATTTCGCCTGTTGATTGGGGGGAGGGTTGATGTGTTAGGGGGTTTTCGGTTAGATGTGGTGGTGGTGATTGGTGGTGATTGGTGGTGATTGGTGGTGATTGGTGGTGATTGGTGGTGGTGGTGGTGTGGTGGTAGTAGGTGGGAGTTGGGGGGGGGGGGGGGGGGGGGGGGGGGGGGGGGGGGGGGGGGGGGGGGGGGGGGGGGGGGGGGGGGGGGGGGGGGGGGGGGGGGGGGGGGGGGGGGGGGGGGGGGGGGGGGGGGGGGGGGGGGGGGGGGGGGGGGGGGGGGGGGGGGGGGGGGGGGGGGGGGGGGGGGGGGGGGGGGGGGGGGGGGGGGGGGGGGGGGGGGGGGGGGGGGGGGGGGGGGGGAGGGAAGGGGAGGGGAATGATGGTCTGTGGATTCGTTCTCCGTACCCTTTACATATAAGCAAAAATATGCCTTCTTGTGGGTATAGAAACATTAACACAAATTATATCAGTAACTGATATTGTAGCCTTTAAAACAGAAAAGATTTGTACATACAAATACTTTTTAATTATCATTTATTTGTGGAAATGGCATTTACCGTCATTAAATTGATACCTCAGCATCAAGCTTGTGTCCTGCAAGCAGTGGTCCAGTGGTAAAGTGTATATAAGTGATGCGTATTCTTGGAGTTGCGAGTTCAAACCCGGATTAAGCTATATATATATACAACATGTTTTGTTTTGGTTGTTTGTTTTTGTATAAAGCCTCACACAATATCTATATTAAGCGAGTTTGTTTTAAACATGACATACATATTAATTCATTTTACCAGGCCTTATTCCACACAACTCCGTGAATTTCCCGTGGAGCCAGCCATTCAAACAAAAACAAACGAAACAAAACAAAACAAAACAAAAAACATTATTGCCAACAGCATTTGGTGTTCCCAGGCGGTCACCCATCCAAGTACTAACCAAACCCAACGTTGCTTAACTTCGCTGATCGGACGAGAAGCGGTGTTCTCAACGTGGTATGGCCGTTGGCATGAGACTGCCTACACATTGTGGCTAATAACCAACTCTTTTAAGTCATCGCGGCAGGATACGGACCTGCTTGTGGTGTCTTAATGGTAATTGTATCCTAACATATTTTTGTCTCCTTGGCATGGATATTTAACATCGTTTATTCAGTCTTGGGTTTATGTTCTTTCGCCATTTACAGACATTTTACATCTACCTACTTCCTCAGCCTGCCCTGCCAATTTCTAATGAATTTGTGGATTTTCTTTTGTAATACAAACATGTGTGTGCTCATCTGCTCTTCAGTTTTTATGATATTTGTCTCATCTGTCCTGCTTTATGATACTTTTACAAAGAACATGAACAAATGCTTCTATTTTAGAGAAGATATGGGATCCAGGTTTCGGAGCCGTAAAACCAACCGTCGTGATTGGTGGACGAGTTGCCAGGTTGCAGCTTCTGTACCGTGCCGGCACATAAATAGGTTCGGCTCAAGCGGCGGCAGCATCATTCCCCCGTGACTGTCTGAGCGTCTCTCATCACCTTGGTTATCTCATCATCATCATGGTAGAAGCAAAGCCTACCAAGAAGGCTGCGGCTGCTGCTGCTGTGGTGGCCACCACCAGGAAACCTCGCGTCCAGGTTGCTCACCCGAAAACTAGTCAAATGGTTCTAGCCGCGGTCGCAGCACTCAAAGACCGTAAGGGCTCGTCTCTACAAGCAATCAAGAAGTACGTTGTTGCCAACAACAAAGTCGAGGCTGCCAAGATCGCCATTTACATCCGAAGATTTCTCAAGAAAGCAGTGGCTGACGGCATTCTTGTTCAGACCAAGGGAAGTGGAGCTAGTGGATCATTCAAGCTGGCCGTAGCAGAGAAGAGGGCCGTTCTAACTCCCAAGAAAGCCACCACAACCAAGAAACCATCTACAGCAGCAAAGAAGGCCGTGGTAACTCCCAAGAAAGCCGCCACAAGCAACAAACCACCTACAGCCTTGAAAAAGAAGCAGCAGCAGCAGCAGCTTGTTGTTGGGAACAAAAAGCCCAAAATAAAGAGAGCTTCAAAATCTCCCAAACCACCCAAGGCAAAGAAAGCTGTCAAGAAAAACAACAAAGGCAAAATAAACGACGACATGCAAGCAGCATGAATACACATGACAATAAACATCCAGGCCTCCCCCCTCAGTGGAGGGGCCTCATATGATTCCAAAAAGAGTTTAGTTTTGTAGACAAATAAATCATTACTTTTGGGGTAGATTTACTCTGTATATTATATATATATATATATTATATATATATATATATATATATATATATATATATATATATATATATATATATTTATATATACACATGGGTGAGGTGATATGGTACCAAAGTTTTGGGTAAGGTGATTGACATTTACACAAGATAAAACACGAACCAATGGGAATAAAAACATAAGAATGGAAGTAACTGCAGAAGGCCTATTGGCCCATAACACAAGCACTTCCTCTTGATGCTTCTATATTGGTTCGGAGTCTTGAAGCTATAATATATATATATATATATATATATATATATATATATATATATATATATATATATATATATATATATATATATATATATATATATAGTATATGCACACAAAACTAAAATAGTCTTGTTAGACAAATTGCCCCTATTAGAGGCAAGTTGACTAACAAGCCGAATGACTGCAATTGTTTTGAATTTGAGTTAAATCTAACATAGAAATGTAATCAAACCTAACCTAACCTATGCTAACCCAAGCTAAGCTAACCTAACCTAACCTAAGCTAACCCAAGCTAAGCTAACCTAACCTAACCTAACCTAACCTAACCTAACCTAAGCTAAGCTAACCTAACCTAACCTAACCCAGCAATTCATGATCTTAATATAATACTGTTAATTGGATAAACCAATTTGGAAAGAAATGTTCGAAAATAACAAAATTAACTGTGCTTGTTAGGAAAATTGGGCCTTGCATACTTGTCCCAATAGTGTGGTTCTCGCTTTTAGGTACGACATAAACGTATACCTAAGTTGAGAGAGAAAAAGATTCGCACTCAAACATGCATATCGATTGCCAGTCCTGAATTCTGGGTAGATATTCGTGTCCTCCCTTTTCATTTACCATCATTTGGATACTATCAAAACAGCTCTGAGAAGGATAAAATGAATAAAACGGGTAGCTCACTCATGTAAAAAGGAAGAGTTGGGAAAGATCTCTCTCTCTCTCTCTCTCTCTCTCTCTCTCTCTCTCTCTCCCCCTCACCCCCCCCCCCCCCCACCAATGATCCTGCTCTGCTAGTATATAACGTAACAAACCTTCCCCCCCCCCCCCCCTCCCTCCCCAATCAGAGTCCCTTTAAGCATGCGAGGATAAAAAATAGATTTCATAAGACCCAATGTGCTAGCTGATATCAAAACAATTTATGTTATCGTCTATTAAGCCCTTCAGTAAAAAAAAGTATAGGGACCTAATTAGGTCCCGTTTTGAGGTGGTGGTGGGTGGAATCGATGGATTAGCCAAGCTCTTATCCGCCGAATCCGTAGAGGGTACGACCCTGGCGCTTCAGAGCGTACACCACGTCCATAGCAGTGACGGTCTTCCTCTTGGCGTGTTCCGTGTAGGTTACAGCATCACGGATGACGTTCTCGAGGAACACCTTCAGGACGCCACGGGTCTCTTCGTAGATGAGACCCGAAATACGCTTCACGCCGCCACGACGAGCTAAGCGACGAATAGCGGGCTTGGTGATGCCCTGGATGTTGTCACGTAGCACCTTACGATGACGCTTGGCGCCACCCTTTCCGAGTCCCTTGCCTCCCTTGCCGCGTCCAGTCATGGTGTTGAAGTTGTGTGAATCGAATTGACGAATGCCCGCACGATTTCCCGACTATATCCCATCAAGCGGACGTACTAGTAGCATTGCAACTCCTGCCTGCCCTTACTTTACGCTTGTGGTCGAGTAGACACGGCTTTCTCACAACGCTTTCAAAACTGCAGTTGCCTACTCGTCTGTTTCACGTCCCTGTGAAATGACTTTTGCACAAATCCAAAAAATAGAGCAAAATCAGCGATAATAGTGATTGAGGTGAGCCGCCTGTTGGCTGCAGCCAGAGGAAGGAGGGGAGGGGCAACGGGGGTGACGTAGGCGAGTCGAGCAGCCAATGGCGCTCGAGCAAGCGCCTCGAGACGGCGTATATAAGCAAAAATTTTTCGGCGCCGGCCATCACAAACCACAGTTGTTCACCATGGCTCGCACCAAGCAGACTGCTCGCAAGTCCACGGGAGGCAAGGCTCCTCGTAAGCAGCTGGCCACCAAGGCAGCACGCAAGTCTGCTCCTGCCACAGGGGGTGTGAAGAAGCCTCACCGTTACAGGGCCCGGAACGGTCGCCCTGCGTGAGATCCGTCGTTTACCAGAAGAGCACCGAGTTGCTCATCAGGAAACTTCCCTTCCAGCGTCTGGTGCGCGAGATTGCCCAGGACTTCAAGACCGATCTTCGCTTCCAGTCGTCTGCCGTCATGGCTTTACAGGAGGCATCCGAGGCTTACCTGGTCGGTCTCTTCGAGGACACTAACCTCTGTGCCATCCACGCCAAGCGTGTCAACCATCATGCCAAAGGACATTCAGCTTGCTCGCCGTATCCGTGGAGAGCGTGCATAAGCTAAATCGACCACCCTAGTATACACCAAACTCGGCCCTTCTCAGGGCCAAAATATCCTTCTAAGGAGATTTCAGACATTCCTAGCATCAGTCATATGAATTAACCTTCATCTACACATATAATAAATAAATAAATAAATAAAACAAATACACTAATTTAGGTGTCATACATACACGTGATATCAATAAATCAAGTCATTTGTAGTACAAACCTGTTCTCTTACAAACAAAACGCCCGTCGCTTTTCGCTCTTATGCACTGTCAAGGATCACCCACCCCCCCCCCCCTCCCCCCCCCCCCAAAATAAAAATTGTCATACTGTACTAGAAATAAAAGCAGCTTGTATAAGTGACATACTGTCCAGTCCTGTTTTATTCTGTTTTCGGTCCTCTGGCTTAATCTGTTAAGTTAGGAGATGACATTTTAAATTAACCGTTTTCCTTGACATTTTCAAACCTAAGAGGGTGGCCTGCATAGTAATCCTAATGTGGAACATAACAATGATCTCTAATCTCTAGAAAAAAAAAAAGATACCGAGTGCTTATATGTGTTGAGAGAGAGAGAGAGAGAGAGAGAGAGAGAGAGAGAGAGAGAGAGAGGAGAGAGAAGAGAGAGAGAGAGAGAGAGAGAGAGAGAGAGAGAGAGAGAGAGAGAGAGAGACACAGACAGACAGACAGACAGACAAGACAGAGACAGACAAGACAGAGACAGACAGACAGACAGACAGACAGAGACTGAGAGAAGAGAAACACACACGAGACAGTTTTCATAAATATTCTCATTTTATAGCTATTTGCTTTCAGTGACAGAGGTTTTTGTTATAATAGTAGTGGTGTCTAACACTCACAATCTCTTTAGAAATTAAAGTGTGGCTCCAATGGAGCCGAGTTTGTTGGTTTGAGGCCAAGCCACCACCACAGGGGCAGTAAGTAAGCCGTTTACTTGGAGGAGGTGTACTTGGTGACGGCCTTAGTGCCCTCAGAGACGGCGTGCTTGGCCAGTTCTCCGGGCAACAGGAGCCTTACAGCCGTCTGGATCTCCCGACTGGTAATGGTGGAACGCTTGGTGTAGTGGGCCAGGCGAGAAGCCTCGGCGGCGATGCGCTCGAAGATGTCGTTCACGAACGAGTTCATGATCGACATGGCTTTGGAAGAGATACCAGTGTCGGGGTGGACCTGCTTCAGCACTTTGTAGATGTAGATGCTGTAAGCTCTCCTTCCTCCTGCGCTTCTTTTTCTTATCGCCCTTGGCAATGGCCTTCTGGGCCTTTCCGGCCTTCTTGGCAGCCTTTCCAGATGCCTTGGGTGGCATGATGATGCTCGTGCTGGCTGGCGTTTGCGATACAATAATGAACTTTGTTGCGCGAGGCGAGCTTTCCTTTTATATCCCCGCTCGCGACTCAGCTCAGAGCGGGTCGCGTGGCGGAGCGCGCTGATTGGTCAGTGGCGGGCTCCCTTGATCCTGAGCGGGGTATATAACACGAAGCTCGATCTGCGGGGGCGGCATAAAACACCACAACCCACAACAGCAGCAGCAATGTCAGGACGCGGGCAAGGGAGGCAAAGTGAAGGGCAAGTCAAAGTCTCCGCTCCAGCAAGGGCCGGACTTCAGTTCCCCGTGGGCAGAATTCACCGTTCTGCTGCGTAAGGGCAACTACGCCGAACGCGTCGGTGCTGGCGCTCCCTGTCTACCTGGCAGCCGTCATGGAATACCTCGCTGCCGAAGTTCTGGAGCTCGCCGGTAATGCCGCACGTGACAACAAGAAGACCCGTATCATCCCACGTCACTTGCAGTTGGCCATCCGCAACGACGAAGAACTCAACAAACTTCTGTCTGGCGTAACCATTGCACAGGGAGGTGTTCTTCCAAACATTCAGGCAGTTCTTTTGCCAAAGAAGACAGAGAAGAAGTAAGCACTTCTGCCACCCACCACGACAAATACCATAACCAGGCTCCATCCGGAGCCACACACACTTTAATAGAGAGATTCAAGTAGACAATCAACTTTCAAACATTAATAATAACATTTATATTGATTTCATTTGGAATGTGTACATAACAAACAAACAAAACAAAATTATAGGGGATATTCAGCATCACTTGGAATATTAACCAATCATATAAATCCAATATATATTTTATATTTTACTTTAAGCGAGGAATTCATATTATATTAATTTTTAATCATACAAATGAACAAAAGCAATTCTTCACTAGACGTAATGAATGAATAAATGATCAAGGTTTTAATGTGTTTCATGAATATATATATATATATATATATATATATATATATATATATATATATATATATATATATATATATATATATATATATATATATATATATATATATATATATATATATATATATATATATATATAATATATATATAATACTTGTGAACCAGAATATGTTTGAGCAGCAGCGATCGTGCCTGCCATTGGCCGAAGTGCAACAATTCAAATAATTTAAAGGGCCTGCTCGGGTATATAAGAGAGGCTGGGAGACTGGGGCCGGTGGTGGGTGATGGGTGATGAGTGATGGTGTGGTGTGGTATGGTGTTGTTAAGAGTTGATTTACGGCCAGCCAGCCAGCTGCAGCCAAGGCAGGGCAGGGCAGGGCAAGGCAAGGCAAGGCAAGGCAAGGCAAGGCAAGGCAAGGCAATAACAGGACAGGACAGGCAAGGCAAGGCAAGGCAAGGCAAGGCAAGCAGGCGGGCGGGCGGGCGGGCGGGCGGGCAGGCAGGCAGGCAGCAGCCAGCCAGCCAGCCAGCCAGCCAGCCAGCCAGCCAGCCAGCCAGCCAGCCAGCCAGCCAGCCAGCCAGCCAGCCAGCCAGGCAGGCAGGCAGGCAGGCAGGCAGGCAGGCAGGCAGCCAGCCAGCCAGCCAGCCAGCCAGCCAGCCAGCCAGCCACTCCCACTTTGTATTTATATGCATTCAATTTATATTCAAACATTATATATGTTAAGGGCCTAGTTTTAGTGTTTATTTTAAAAATGACAAACATCGAGTCGTTTTACCAGTCCTTTAGCGTTAACGGTGATGCATTTTAAAACTGAACAGAAATCACCTTTTCTGGATATATCAAATATCGAATCCGCTTAATGTGCCTACAATTCAATCATTCAAAAAATACATAATTTACATCATGCCTTTTCATAGAACAGACAATAAGATTTGAGACAATAAGAACTTTACTTTTATAACTAAAGTTGCACAATTATACCAACTCTATGGTGGCTGGGTGGTAAGGTGTGTGGCTGGTATTTTGGAAGTCGCGAGTTCAAACGACCCAATGGGAATAATACTTTTTTTTTTTTGCCATACAATCTTCCTAATACTATTATGTAGGTTTGTGTGTGTGTTTTTTTATTCATTCTTTGGTTTTATAGATGACATACATATTGACTCCTTTTACCGGTCCTTAATTAGGCTCTGGGGAAGCAATGGTGGTGGTGGTGGTGGTGGTGCATTTAAAACTAAACCAAAAATCACCAGTTCTGGACGCGTCAAATATCATATCCGCTTAATGTGTCTACAACCTAATTACTTAAAACTACACTATTTAATTCATTCATATCATGTGCATATTGGTCATTATGCTCATACAACCGACATCAAAATTTATTTTCATTATTAGAATCATACATTTCATCAAGTAATACAGATACAAAGAGATTTTCTTTCTGAGAAGACCGTTAGTATTGGCTTGCAGGCAGGCAGGCAGGCAGGCATTTGAGGGTTATTATTTCGCCTGTTGATTGGGGGGGGTTGATGTGTTAGGGGGTTTTCGGTTAGATGTGGTGGTGGTGATTGGTGGTGATTGGTGGTGATTGGTGGTGATTGGTGGTGATTGGTGGTGGTGGTGGTGGTGGTAGTAGGTGGGAGTTGGGGGGGGGGGGGGGGGGGGGGGGGGGGGAGGGAAGGGGAGGGGAATGATGGTCTGTGGATTCGTTCTCCGTACCCTTTACATATAAGCAAAAATATGCCTTCTTGTGGGTATAGAAACATTAACACAAATTATATCAGTAACTGATATTGTAGCCTTTTAAACAGAAAAGATTTGTACATACAAATACTTTTTAATTATCATTTATTTGTGGAAATGGCATTTACGTCATTAAATTGATACCTCAGCATCAAGCTTGTGTCCTGCAGCAGTGGTCCAGTGGTAAAGTGTATATAAGTGATGCGTATTCTTGGAGTTGCGAGTTCAAACCCGGATTAAGCTATATATATATACAACATGTTTTGTTTTGGTTGTTTGTTTTTGTATAAAGCCTCACACAATATCTATATTAAGCGAGTTTGTTTTAAACATGACATACATATTAATTCATTTTACCAGGCCTTATTCCACACAACTCCGTGAATTTCCCGTGGAGCCAGCCATTCAAACAAAAACAAACGAAACAAAACAAAACAAAACAAAAAATTATTGCCAACAGCATTTGGTGTTCCCAGGCGGTCACCCATCCAAGTACTAACCAAACCCAACGTTGCTTAACTTCGCTGATCGGACGAGAAGCGGTGTTCTCAACGTGGTATGGCCGTTGGCATGAGACTGCCTACACATTGTGGCTAATAACCAACTCTTTTAAGTCATCGCGGCAGGATACGGACCTGCTTGTGGTGTCTTAATGGTAATTGTATCCTAACATATTTTTGTCTCCTTGGCATGGATATTTAACATCGTTTATTCAGTCTTGGGTTTATGTTCTTTCGCCATTTACAGACATTTTACATCTACCTACTTCCTCAGCCTGCCCTGCCAATTTCTAATGAATTTGTGGATTTTCTTTTGTAATACAAACATGTGTGTGCTCATCTGCTCTTCAGTTTTTATGATATTTGTCTCATCTGTCCTGCTTTATGATACTTTTACAAAGAACATGAACAAATGCTTCTATTTTAGAGAAGATATGGGATCCAGGTTTCGGAGCCGTAAAACCAACCGTCGTGATTGGTGGACGAGTTGCCAGGTTGCAGCTTCTGTACCGTGCCGGCACATAAATAGGTTCGGCTCAAGCGGCGGCAGCATCATTCCCCCGTGACTGTCTGAGCGTCTCTCATCACCTTGGTTATCTCATCATCATCATGGTAGAAGCAAAGCCTACCAAGAAGGCTGCGGCTGCTGCTGCTGTGGTGGCCACCACCAGGAAACCTCGCGTCCAGGTTGCTCACCCGAAAACTAGTCAAATGGTTCTAGCCGCGGTCGCAGCACTCAAAGACCGTAAGGGCTCGTCTCTACAAGCAATCAAGAAGTACGTTGTTGCCAACAACAAAGTCGAGGCTGCCAAGATCGCCATTTACATCCGAAGATTTCTCAAGAAAGTGGCTGACGGCATTCTTGTTCAGACCAAGGGAAGTGGAGCTAGTGGATCATTCAAGCTGGCCGTAGCAGAGAAGAGGGCCGTTCTAACTCCCAAGAAAGCCACCACAACCAAGAAACCATCTACAGCAGCAAAGAAGGCCGTGGTAACTCCCAAGAAAGCCGCCACAAGCAACAAACCACCTACAGCCTTGAAAAAGAAGCAGCAGCAGCAGCAGCTTGTTGTTGGGAACAAAAAGCCCAAAATAAAGAGAGCTTCAAAATCTCCCAAACCACCCAAGGCAAAGAAAGCTGTCAAGAAAACAACAAAGGCAAAATAAACGACGACATGCAAGCAGCATGAATACACATGACAATAAACATCCAGGCCTCCCCCCTCAGTGGAGGGGCCTCATATGATTCCAAAAAGAGTTTAGTTTTGTAGACAAATAAATCATTACTTTTGGGGTAGATTTACTCTGTATATTATATATATATATATATATATATATATATATATATATATATATATATATATATATATATATA
The DNA here is from genome assembly GCF_040958095.1 of Procambarus clarkii. Lineage (NCBI taxonomy): Eukaryota > Metazoa > Arthropoda > Malacostraca > Decapoda > Cambaridae > Procambarus > Procambarus clarkii. Next base: position 1,087 of record NW_027190449.1, on the reverse strand, counting down.
TATATTTATATATACACATGGGTGAGGTGATATGGTACCAAAGTTTTGGGTAAGGTGATTGACATTTACACAAGATAAAACACGAACCAATGGGAATAAAAACATAAGAATGGAAGTAACTGCAGAAGGCCTATTGGCCCATAACACAAGCACTTCCTCTTGATGCTTCTATATTGGTTCGGAGTCTTGAAGCTATAATATATATATATATATATATATATATATATATATATATATATATATATATATATATATATATATATATATATATATATATATGCACACAAAACTAAATAGTCTTGTTAGACAAATTGCCCCTATTAGAGGCAAGTTGACTAACAAGCCGAATGACTGCAATTGTTTTGAATTTGAGTTAAATCTAACATAGAAATGTAATCAAACCTAACCTAACCTATGCTAACCCAAGCTAAGCTAACCTAACCTAACCTAAGCTAACCCAAGCTAAGCTAACCTAACCTAACCTAACCTAACCTAACCTAACCTAAGCTAAGCTAACCTAACCTAACCTAACCCAGCAATTCATGATCTTAATATAATACTGTTAATTGGATAAACCAATTTGGAAAGAAATGTTCGAAAATAACAAAATTAACTGTGCTTGTTAGGAAAATTGGGCCTTGCATACTTGTCCCAATAGTGTGGTTCTCGCTTTTAGGTACGACATAAACGTATACCTAAGTTGAGAGAGAAAAAGATTCGCACTCAAACATGCATATCGATTGCCAGTCCTGAATTCTGGGTAGATATTCGTGTCCTCCCTTTTCATTTACCATCATTTGGATACTATCAAAACAGCTCTGAGAAGGATAAAATGAATAAAACGGGTAGCTCACTCATGTAAAAAGGAAGAGTTGGGAAAGATCTCTCTCTCTCTCTCTCTCTCTCTCTCTCTCTCTCTCCCCCTCACCCCCCCCCCCCCCACCAATGATCCTGCTCTGCTAGTATATAACGTAACAAACCTTCCCCCCCCCCCCCCCTCCCTCCCCAATCAGAGTCCCTTTAAGCATGCGAGGATAAAAAATAGATTTCATAAGACCCAATGTGCTAGCTGATATCAAAACAATTT
>NW_027190448.1:0-37727 GCF_040958095.1 Procambarus clarkii | reverse complement strand
AACTAGTATGCTTTAACCCACTACACCATCAGACCCTACAAAAGAAGTTGAGAATTCGAGATATATATATCTCAAACATCTCCACTTCCCGAGGGCACCAGATGAGTGTGGGGTCAGTCTGCATTTTTCGTCAAGCCACTGTCAATGTGAGAGAACTCGTGTCCAGCTTATAAGCCTATACTTGCATAAACCACAAGGGAAGATTAACAATCTTTGGACAACACCCACCAGTGAGACTCGAACCCAGAAAGCACAACTACCTTCCAGTAGCTGCCATAACTAGTATGCTTTAACCCACTACACCATCAGACCCTACAAAAGAAGTTGAGAATTCGAGATATATATATCTCAAACATCTCCACTTCCCGAGGGCACCAGATGAGTGTGGGGTCAGTCTGCATTTTTCGTCAAGCCACTGTCAATGTGAGAGAACTCGTGTCCAGCTTATAAGCCTATACTTGCATAAACCACAAGGGAAGATTAACAATCTTTGGACAACACCCACCAGTGAGACTCGAACCCAGAAAGCACAACTACCTTCCAGTAGCTGCCATAACTAGTATGCTTTAACCCACTACACCATCAGACCCTACAAAAGAAGTTGAGAATTCGAGATATATATATCTCAAACATCTCCACTTCCCGAGGGCACCAGATGAGTGTGGGGTCAGTCTGCATTTTTCGTCAAGCCACTGTCAATGTGAGAGAACTCGTGTCCAGCTTATAAGCCTATACTTGCATAAACCACAAGGGAAGATTAACAATCTTTGGACAACACCCACCAGTGAGACTCGAACCCAGAAAGCACAACTACCTTCCAGTAGCTGCCATAACTAGTATGCTTTAACCCACTACACCATCAGACCCTACAAAAGAAGTTGAGAATTCGAGATATATATATCTCAAACATCTCCACTTCCCGAGGGCACCAGATGAGTGTGGGGTCAGTCTGCATTTTTCGTCAAGCCACTGTCAATGTGAGAGAACTCGTGTCCAGCTTATAAGCCTATACTTGCATAAACCACAAGGGAAGATTAACAATCTTTGGACAACACCCACCAGTGAGACTCGAACCCAGAAAGCACAACTACCTTCCAGTAGCTGCCATAACTAGTATGCTTTAACCCACTACACCATCAGACCCTACAAAAGAAGTTGAGAATTCGAGATATATATATCTCAAACATCTCCACTTCCCGAGGGCACCAGATGAGTGTGGGGTCAGTCTGCATTTTTCGTCAAGCCACTGTCAATGTGAGAGAACTCGTGTCCAGCTTATAAGCCTATACTTGCATAAACCACAAGGGAAGATTAACAATCTTTGGACAACACCCACCAGTGAGACTCGAACCCAGAAAGCACAACTACCTTCCAGTAGCTGCCATAACTAGTATGCTTTAACCCACTACACCATCAGACCCTACAAAAGAAGTTGAGAATTCGAGATATATATATCTCAAACATCTCCACTTCCCGAGGGCACCAGATGAGTGTGGGGTCAGTCTGCATTTTTCGTCAAGCCACTGTCAATGTGAGAGAACTCGTGTCCAGCTTATAAGCCTATACTTGCATAAACCACAAGGGAAGATTAACAATCTTTGGACAACACCCACCAGTGAGACTCGAACCCAGAAAGCACAACTACCTTCCAGTAGCTGCCATAACTAGTATGCTTTAACCCACTACACCATCAGACCCTACAAAAGAAGTTGAGAATTCGAGATATATATATCTCAAACATCTCCACTTCCCGAGGGCACCAGATGAGTGTGGGGTCAGTCTGCATTTTTCGTCAAGCCACTGTTAATGTGAGAGAACTCGTGTCCAGCTTATAAGCCTATACTTGCATAAACCACAAGGGAAGATTAACAATCTTTGGACAACACCCACCAGTGAGACTCGAACCCAGAAAGCACAACTACCTTCCAGTAGCTGCCATAACTAGTATGCTTTAACCCACTACACCATCAGACCCTACAAAAGAAGTTGAGAATTCGAGATATATATATCTCAAACATCTCCACTTCCCGAGGGCACCAGATGAGTGTGGGGTCAGTCTGCATTTTTCGTCAAGCCACTGTCAATGTGAGAGAACTCGTGTCCAGCTTATAAGCCTATACTTGCATAAACCACAAGGGAAGATTAACAATCTTTGGACAACACCCACCAGTGAGACTCGAACCCAGAAAGCACAACTACCTTCCAGTAGCTGCCATAACTAGTATGCTTTAACCCACTACACCATCAGACCCTACAAAAGAAGTTGAGAATTCGAGATATATATATCTCAAACATCTCCACTTCCCGAGGGCACCAGATGAGTGTGGGGTCAGTCTGCATTTTTCGTCAAGCCACTGTCAATGTGAGAGAACTCGTGTCCAGCTTATAAGCCTATACTTGCATAAACCACAAGGGAAGATTAACAATCTTTGGACAACACCCACCAGTGAGACTCGAACCCAGAAAGCACAACTACCTTCCAGTAGCTGCCATAACTAGTATGCTTTAACCCACTACACCATCAGACCCTACAAAAGAAGTTGAGAATTCGAGATATATATATCTCAAACATCTCCACTTCCCGAGGGCACCAGATGAGTGTGGGGTCAGTCTGCATTTTTCGTCAAGCCACTGTCAATGTGAGAGAACTCGTGTCCAGCTTATAAGCCTATACTTGCATAAACCACAAGGGAAGATTAACAATCTTTGGACAACACCCACCAGTGAGACTCGAACCCAGAAAGCACAACTACCTTCCAGTAGCTGCCATAACTAGTATGCTTTAACCCACTACACCATCAGACCCTACAAAAGAAGTTGAGAATTCGAGATATATATATCTCAAACATCTCCACTTCCCGAGGGCACCAGATGAGTGTGGGGTCAGTCTGCATTTTTCGTCAAGCCACTGTTAATGTGAGAGAACTCGTGTCCAGCTTATAAGCCTATACTTGCATAAACCACAAGGGAAGATTAACAATCTTTGGACAACACCCACCAGTGAGACTCGAACCCAGAAAGCACAACTACCTTCCAGTAGCTGCCATAACTAGTATGCTTTAACCCACTACACCATCAGACCCTACAAAAGAAGTTGAGAATTCGAGATATATATATCTCAAACATCTCCACTTCCCGAGGGCACCAGATGAGTGTGGGGTCAGTCTGCATTTTTCGTCAAGCCACTGTTAATGTGAGAGAACTCGTGTCCAGCTTATAAGCCTATACTTGCATAAACCACAAGGGAAGATTAACAATCTTTGGACAACACCCACCAGTGAGACTCGAACCCAGAAAGCACAACTACCTTCCAGTAGCTGCCATAACTAGTATGCTTTAACCCACTACACCATCAGACCCTACAAAAGAAGTTGAGAATTCGAGATATATATATCTCAAACATCTCCACTTCCCGAGGGCACCAGATGAGTGTGGGGTCAGTCTGCATTTTTCGTCAAGCCACTGTCAATGTGAGAGAACTCGTGTCCAGCTTATAAGCCTATACTTGCATAAACCACAAGGGAAGATTAACAATCTTTGGACAACACCCACCAGTGAGACTCGAACCCAGAAAGCATAACTACCTTCCAGTAGCTGCCATAACTAGTATGCTTTAACCCACTACACCATCAGACCCTACAAAAGAAGTTGAGAATTCGAGATATATATATCTCAAACATCTCCACTTCCCGAGGGCACCAGATGAGTGTGGGGTCAGTCTGCATTTCTCGTCAAGCCACTGTTAATGTGAGAGAACTCGTGTCCAGCTTATAAGCCTATACTTGCATAAACCACAAGGGAAGATTAACAATCTTTGGACAACACCCACCAGTGAGACTCGAACCCAGAAAGCACAACTACCTTCCAGTAGCTGTCCATAACTAGTATGCTTTAACCCACTACACCATCAGACCCTACAAAAGAAGTTGAGAATTCGAGATATATATATCTCAAACATCTCCACTTCCCGAGGGCACCAGATGAGTGTGGGGTCAGTCTGCATTTTTCGTCAAGCCACTGTCAATGTGAGAGAACTCGTGTCCAGCTTATAAGCCTATACTTGCATAAACCACAAGGGAAGATTAACAATCTTTGGACAACACCCACCAGTGAGACTCGAACCCAGAAAGCACAACTACCTTCCAGTAGCTGCCATAACTAGTATGCTTTAACCCACTACACCATCAGACCCTACAAAAGAAGTAGAGAATTCGAGATATATATATCTCAAACATCTCCACTTCCCGAGGGCACCAGATGAGTGTGGGGTCAGTCTGCATTTTTCGTCAAGCCACTGTTAATGTGAGAGAACTCGTGTCCAGCTTATAAGCCTATACTTGCATAAACCACAAGGGAAGATTAACAATCTTTGGACAACACCCACCAGTGAAGACTCGAACCCAGAAAGCACAACTACCTTCCAGTAGCTACCATAACTAGTATGCTTTAACCCACTACACCATCAGACCCTACAAAAGAAGTTGAGAATTCGAGATATATATATCTCAAACATCTCCACTTCCCGAGGGCACCAGATGAGTGTGGGGTCAGTCTGCATTTTTCGTCAAGCCACTGTCAATGTGAGAGAACTCGTGTCCAGCTTATAAGCCTATACTTGCATAAACCACAAAGGAAGATTAACAATCTTTGGACAACACCCACCAGTGAGACTCGAACCCAGAAAGCACAACTACCTTCCAGTAGCTGCCATAACTAGTATGCTTTAACCCACTACACCATCAGACCCTACAAAAGAAGTTGAGAATTCGAGATATATATATCTCAAACATCTCCACTTCCCGAGGGCACCAGATGAGTGTGGGGTCAGTCTGCATTTTTCGTCAAGCCACTGTTAATGTGAGAGAACTCGTGTCCAGCTTATAAGCCTATACTTGCATAAACCACAAGGGAAGATTAACAATCTTTGGACAACACCCACCAGTGAGACTCGAACCCAGAAAGCACAACTACCTTCCAGTAGCTGCCATAACTAGTATGCTTTAACCCACTACACCATCAGACCCTACAAAAGAAGTTGAGAATTCGAGATATATATATCTCAAACATCTCCACTTCCCGAGGGCACCAGATGAGTGTGGGGTCAGTCTGCATTTTTCGTCAAGCCACTGTCAATGTGAGAGAACTCGTGTCCAGCTTATAAGCCTATACTTGCATAAACCACAAGGGAAGATTAACAATCTTTGGACAACACCCACCAGTGAGACTCGAACCCAGAAAGCACAACTACCTTCCAGTAGCTGCCATAACTAGTATGCTTTAACCCACTACACCATCAGACCCTACAAAAGAAGTTGAGAATTCAAGATATATATATCTCAAACATCTCCACTTCCCGAGGGCACCAGATGAGTGTGGGGTCAGTCTGCATTTTTCGTCAAGCCACTGTTAATGAGAGAGAACTCGTGTCCAGCTTATAAGCCTATACTTGCATAAACCACAAGGGAAGATTAACAATCTTTGGACAACACCCACAAGTGAGACTCGAACCCAGAAAGCACAACTACCTTCCAGTAGCTGCCATAACTAGTATGCTTTAACCCACTACACCATCAGACCCTACAAAAGAAGTTGAGAATTCGAGATATATATATCTCAAACATCTCCACTTCCCGAGGGCACCAGATGAGTGTGGGGTCAGTCTGCATTTTTCGTCAAGCCACTGTTAATGTGAGAGAACTCGTGTCCAGCTTATAAGCCTATACTTGCATAAACCACAAGGGAAGATTAACAATCTTTGGACAACACCCACCAGTGAAACTCGAACCCAGAAAGCACAACTACCTTCCAGTAGCTACCATAACTAGTATGCTTTAACCCACTACACCATCAGACCCTACAAAAGAAGTTGAGAATTCGAGATATATATATCTCAAACATCTCCACTTCCCGAGGGCACCAGATGAGTGTGGGGTCAGTCTGCATTTTTCGTCAAGCCACTGTCAATGTGAGAGAACTCGTGTCCAGCTTATAAGCCTATACTTGCATAAACCACAAGGGAAGATTAACAATCTTTGGACAACACCCACCAATGAGACTCGAACCCAGAAAGCACAACTACCTTCCAGTAGCTGCCATAACTAGTATGCTTTAACCCAATACACCATCAGACCCTACAAAAGAAGTTGAGAATTCGAGATATATATATCTCAAACATCTCCACTTCCCGAGGGCACCAGATGAGTGTGGGGTCAGTCTGCATTTCTCGTCACGCCACTGTTAATGTGAGAGAACTCGTGTCCAGCTTATAAGCCTATACTTGCATAAACCACAAGGGAAGATTAACAATCTTTGGACAACACCCACCAGTGAGACTCGAACCCAGAAAGCACAACTACCTTCCAGTAGCTGTCATAACTAGTATGCTTTAACCCACTACACCATCAGACCCTACAAAAGAAGTTGAGAATTCGAGATATATATATCTCAAACATCTCCACTTCCCGAGGGCACCAGATGAGTGTGGGGTCAGTCTGCATTTTTCGTCAAGCCACTGTCAATGTGAGAGAACTCGTGTCCAGCTTATAAGCCTATACTTGCATAAACCACAAGGGAAGATTAACAATCTTTGGACAACACCCACCAGTGAGACTCGAACCCAGAAAGCACAACTACCTTCCAGTAGCTGCCATAACTAGTATGCTTTAACCCACTACACCATCAGACCCTACAAAAGAAGTTGAGAATTCGAGATATATATATCTCAAACATCTCCACTTCCCGAGGGCACCAGATGAGTGTGGGGTCAGTCTGCATTTTTCGTCAAGCCACTGTTAATGTGAGAGAACTCGTGTCCAGCTTATAAGCCTATACTTGCATAAACCACAAGGGAAGATTAACAATCTTTGGACAACACCCACCAGTGAAACTCGAACCCAGAAAGCACAACTACCTTCCAGTAGCTACCATAACTAGTATGCTTTAACCCACTACACCATCAGACCCTACAAAAGAAGTTGAGAATTCGAGATATATATATCTCAAACATCTCCACTTCCCGAGGGCACCAGATGAGTGTGGGGTCAGTCTGCATTTTTCGTCAAGCCACTGTCAATGTGAGAGAACTCGTGTCCAGCTTATAAGCCTATACTTGCATAAACCACAAGGGAAGATTAACAATCTTTGGACAACACCCACCAGTGAGACTCGAACCCAGAAAGCACAACTACCTTCCAGTAGCTGCCATAACTAGTATGCTTTACCCCACTACACCATCAGACCCTACAAAAGAAGTTGAGAATTCGAGATATATATATCTCAAACATCTCCACTTCCCGAGGGCACCAGATGAGTGTGGGGTCAGTCTGCATTTTTCATCAAGCCACTGTCAATGTGAGAGAACTCGTGTCCAGCTTATAAGCCTATACTTGCATAAACCACAAGGGAAGATTAACAATCTTTGGACAACACCCACCAGTGAGACTCGAACCCAGAAAACACAACTACCTTCCAGTAGCTGCCATAACTAGTATGCTTTAACCCACTACACCATCAGACCCTACAAAAGAAGTTGAGAATTCGAGATATATATATCTCAAACATCTCCACTACCCAAGGGCACCAGATGAGTGTGGGGTCAGTCTGCATTTTTCGTCAAGCCACTGTCAATGTGAGAGAACTCGTGTCCAGCTTATAAGCCTATACTTGCATAAACCACAAGGGAAGATTAACAATCTTTGGACAACACCCACCAGTGAGACTCGAACCCAGAAAGCACAACTACCTTCCAGTAGCTGCCATAACTAGTATGCTTTAACCCACTACACCATCAGACCCTACAAAAGAAGTTGAGAATTCAAGATATATATATCTCAAACATCTCCACTTCCCGAGGGCACCAGATGAGTGTGGGGTCAGTCTGCATTTTTCGTCAAGCCACTGTTAATGAGAGAGAACTCGTGTCCATCTTATAAGCCTATACTTGCATAAACCACAAGGGAAGATTAACAATCTTTGGACAACACCCACCAGTGAGACTCGAACCCAGAAAGCACAACTACCTTCCAGTAGCTGCCATAACTAGTATGCTTTAACCCACTACACCATCAGACCCTACAAAAGAAGTTGAGAATTCGAGATATATATATCTCAAACATCTCCACTTCCCGAGGGCACCAGATGAGTGTGGGGTCAGTCTGCATTTTTCGTCAAGCCACTGTTAATGTGAGAGAACTCGTGTCCAGCTTATAAGCCTATACTTGCATAAACCACAAGGGAAGATTAACAATCTTTGGACAACACCCACCAGTGAAACTCGAACCCAGAAAGCACAACTACCTTCCAGTAGCTACCATAACTAGTATGCTTTAACCCACTACACCATCAGACCCTACAAAAGAAGTTGAGAATTCGAGATATATATATCTCAAACATCTCCACTTCCCGAGGGCACCAGATGAGCGTGGGGTCAGTCTGCATTTTTCGTCAAGCCACTGTCAATGTGAGAGAACTCGTGTCCAGCTTATAACCCTATACTTGCATAAACCACAAGGGAAGATTAACAATCTTTGGACAACACCCACCAGTGAGACTCGAACCCAGAAAGCATAACTACCTTCCAGTAGCTGCCATAACTAGTATGCTTTAACCCAATACACCATCAGACCCTACAAAAGAAGTTGAGAATTCGAGATATATATATCTCAAACATCTCCACTTCTCGAGGGCACCAGATGAGTGTGGGGTCAGTCTGCATTTCTCGTCACGCCACTGTTAATGTGAGAGAACTCGTGTCCAGCTTATAAGCCTATACTTGCATAAACCACAAGGGAAGATTAACAATCTTTGGACAACACCCACCAGTGAGACTGGAACCCAGAAAGCACAACTACCTTCCAGTAGCTGTCATAACTAGTATGCTTTAACCCACTACACCATCAGACCCTACAAAAGAAGTTGAGAATTCGAGATATATATATCTCAAACATCTCCACTTCCCGAGGGCACCAGATGTGTGTGGGGTCAGTCTGCATTTTTCGTCAAGCCACTGTCAATGTGAGAGAACTCGTGTCCAGCTTATAAGCCTATACTTGCATAAACCACAAGGGAAGATTAACAATCTTTGGACAACACCCACCAGTGAGACTCGAACCCAGAAAGCACAACTACCTTCCAGTAGCTGCCATAACTAGTATGCTTTAACCCACTACACCATCAGACCCTACAAAAGAAGTTGAGAATTCGAGATATATATATCTCAAACATCTCCACTTCCCGAGGGCACCAGATGAGTGTGGGGTCAGTCTGCATTTTTCGTCAAGCCACTGTTAATGTGAGAGAACTCGTGTCCAGCTTATAAGCCTATACTTGCATAAACCACAAGGGAAGATTAACAATCTTTGGACAACACCCACCAGTGAAACTCGAACCCAGAAAGCACAACTACCTTCCAGTAGCTACCATAACTAGTATGCTTTAACCCACTACACCATCAGACCCTACAAAAGAAGTTGAGAATTCGAGATATATATATCTCAAACATCTCCACTTCCCGAGGGCACCAGATGAGTGTGGGGTCAGTCTGCATTTTTCGTCAAGCCACTGTCAATGTGAGAGAACTCGTGTCCAGCTTATAAGCCTATACTTGCATAAACCACAAGGGAAGATTAACAATCTTTGGACAACACCCACCAGTGAGACTCGAACCCAGAAAGCACAACTACCTTCCAGTAGCTGCCATAACTAGTATGCTTTACCCCACTACACCATCAGACCCTACAAAAGAAGTTGAGAATTCGAGATATATATATCTCAAACATCTCCACTTCCCGAGGGCACCAGATGAGTGTGGGGTCAGTCTGCATTTTTCATCAAGCCACTGTCAATGTGAGAGAACTCGTGTCCAGCTTATAAGCCTATACTTGCATAAACCACAAGGGAAGATTAACAATCTTTGGACAACACCCACCAGTGAGACTCGAACCCAGAAAACACAACTATCTTCCAGTAGCTGCCATAACTAGTATGCTTTAACCCACTACACCATCAGACCCTACAAAAGAAGTTGAGAATTCGAGATATATATATCTCAAACATCTCCACTACCCAAGGGCACCAGATGAGTGTGGGGTCAGTCTGCATTTTTCGTCAAGCCACTGTCAATGTGAGAGAACTCGTGTCCAGCTTATAAGCCTATACTTGCATAAACCACAAGGGAAGATTAACAATCTTTGGACAACACCCACCAGTGAGACTCGAACCCAGAAAGCACAACTACCTTCCAGTAGCTGCCATAACTAGTATGCTTTAACCCACTACACCATCAGACCCTACAAAAGAAGTTGAGAATTCAAGATATATATATCTCAAACATCTCCACTTCCCGAGGGCACCAGATGAGTGTGGGGTCAGTCTGCATTTTTCGTCAAGCCACTGTTAATGAGAGAGAACTCGTGTCCATCTTATAAGCCTATACTTGCATAAACCACAAGGGAAGATTAACAATCTTTGGACAACACCCACCAGTGAGACTCGAACCCAGAAAGCACAACTACCTTCCAGTAGCTGCCATAACTAGTATGCTTTAACCCACTACACCATCAGACCCTACAAAAGAAGTTGAGAATTCGAGATATATATATCTCAAACATCTCCACTTCCCGAGGGCACCAGATGAGTGTGGGGTCAGTCTGCATTTTTCGTCAAGCCACTGTTAATGTGAGAGAACTCGTGTCCAGCTTATAAGCCTATACTTGCATAAACCACAAGGGAAGATTAACAATCTTTGGACAACACCCACCAGTGAAACTCGAACCCAGAAAGCACAACTACCTTCCAGTAGCTACCATAACTAGTATGCTTTAACCCACTACACCATCAGACCCTACAAAAGAAGTTGAGAATTCGAGATATATATATCTCAAACATCTCCACTTCCCAAGGGCACCAGATGAGCGTGGGGTCAGTCTGCATTTTTCGTCAAGCCACTGTCAATGTGAGAGAACTCGTGTCCAGCTTATAAGCCTATACTTGCATAAACCACAAGGGAAGATTAACAATCTTTGGACAACACCCACCAGTGAGACTCGAACCCAGAAAGCATAACTACCTTCCAGTAGCTGCCATAACTAGTATGCTTTAACCCAATACACCATCAGACCCTACAAAAGAAGTTGAGAATTCGAGATATATATATCTCAAACATCTCCACTTCCCGAGGGCACCAGATGAGTGTGGGGTCAGTCTGCATTTCTCGTCACGCCACTGTTAATGTGAGAGAACTCGTGTCCAGCTTATAAGCCTATACTTGCATAAACCACAAGGGAAGATTAACAATCTTTGGACAACACCCACCAGTGAGACTGGAACCCAGAAAGCACAACTACCTTCCAGTAGCTGTCATAACTAGTATGCTTTAACCCACTACACCATCAGACCCTACAAAAGAAGTTGAGAATTCGAGATATATATATCTCAAACATCTCCACTTCCCGAGGGCACCAGATGTGTGTGGGGTCAGTCTGCATTTTTCGTCAAGCCACTGTCAATGTGAGAGAACTCGTGTCCAGCTTATAAGCCTATACTTGCATAAACCACAAGGGAAGATTAACAATCTTTGGACAACACCCACCAGTGAGACTCGAACCCAGAAAGCACAACTACCTTCCAGTAGCTGCCATAACTAGTATGCTTTAACCCACTACACCATCAGACCCTACAAAAGAAGTAGAGAATTCGAGATATATATATCTCAAACATCTCCACTTCCCGAGGGCACCAGATGAGTGTGGGGTCAGTCTGCATTTTTCGTCAAGCCACTGTTAATGTGACAGAACTCGTGTCCAGCTTATAAGCCTATACTTGCATAAACCACAAGGGAAGATTAACAATCTTTGGACAACACCCACCAGTAAAACTCGAACCCAGAAAGCACAACTACCTTCCAGTAGCTACCATAACTAGTATGCTTTAACCCACTACACCATCAGACCCTACAAAAGAAGTTGAGAATTCGAGATATATATATCTCAAACATCTCCACTTCCCGAGGGCACCAGATGAGTGTGGGGTCAGTCTGCATTTTTCGTCAAGCCACTCTCAATGTGAGAGAACTCGTGTCCAGCTTATAAGCCTATACTTGCATAAACCACAAGGGAAGATTAACAATCTTTGGACAACACCCACCAGTGAGACTCGAACCCAGAAAGCACAACTACCTTCCAGTAGCTGCCATAACTAGTATGCTTTACCCCACTACACCATGCGTAGTGGGATACGCTTCTTACTTCAGAAGCGTATCAAGTCTGTCTGAAACATGTTGCTTTGAGGAAAGCCAGAAAGAGATCTAACGTAGAAAGAGAACGCAGACGACACTATAAACGCAGGAAAAAAATAACGGAACTGCTTATGCAGACACGAATTTCCCGTCAAAGAAGGAATAATTTAAATAGGGAGATTGAAGAAATCGAGCGGAAATTGAAACACTCATATGAAACTGAAGAAAGGCAGTTAGAACAGAAAGCAATTCAGGAAATAAAGAAAAATCCAAAATATTTCTTCTCATATGCGAAATCAAAAGCAAAAACCACTGCCAGTATTGGACCTATTCGTACAAGTGAAGGTTCATACACGGAGGATGACAAAGAAATTAGTGAAATCCTAAAAAAGCAGTATGAGGACATGTTTAGCACTCCAATAAACAACATGAAGGTGGAAGATCCAGACATTTTCTTTATGCGGGATATTCAAACCCCGGTAAATATAACTGATATAAACACGAGCGCACTAAATTTTGAAAAAGAAATTGAAAACATGCCCATGCACTCGGCCCCAGGTCCAGACTCATGGAATTCAATATTTATAAAGAAATGCAAAGTGCCGGTAGCACAGGCACTCAGTATAGTGTGGAGGAAGAGCTTGGACACGGGGGAGATACCAGATGCACTTAAAGTAGCAGACATAGCCCCTCTACACAAGGGAGGGAGCAAAGCATTGGCAAAAAATTATTGACCAGTTGCACTAACATCGCACATCATAAAAGTATTTGAGAGAGTGATTAGGAGTCAGGTCACCAATTTCATGGAGACCAATGACCTTCATAACCCAGGCCAACATGGATTTCGAGCGGGAAGATCGTGCCTCTCACAGCTACTTGAGCACTACGACAAAGTCACTGAGGCATTAGAAGAGAAACAGAATGCTGATGTGATATACACGGACTTCGCAAAGGCCTTCGATAAATGTGACCATGGCGTGATAGCACACAAAATGAAGTCAATGGGAATAACCGGTAAAGTAGGACGCTGGATACTCAGTTTTCTGTCAAACAGGACTCAGCGAGTAACTGTCAACCATATAAAATCTAGTCCAAGTGCAGTGAAAAGCTCTGTACCTCAGGGTACAGTCCTTGCACCACTGCTTTTCCTTATTCTCATATCAGATATAGACAAAAATACAAGTCACAGCTTCGTATCATCCTTTGCAGATGACACAAAAATCAGTATGAAAATTACCTCGGCTGAAGACATTGAAAAACTTCAAGCTGATATTAATAAAGTTTTCGACTGGGCATCAGAAAATAACATGATGTTTAACAGTGATAAATTCCAGGTACTCAGGTACGGTAAAAATGGGGACCTTAAACATAATACAGAGTACAAAACACAATCAAATGTACCCATAGTAGGAAAACAGCATGTAAAGGATTTGGGAATAATAATGTCGGACGACCTAACGTTTAAGGAGCATAACCAAGCAAATATTGCGACAGCCAGAAAAATGATAGGATGGATTACGAGAACTTTCAAATCCAGGGATCCCATCACAATGGTTGTACTCTTCAAGGCACTTGTGCTGTCCCGTCTTGAGTACTGCTCAGTACTCACTTCCCCCTTCAAAGCAGGAGAGATTGCTGAAATAGAGGGAATACAGAGAACATATACGGCACGCATAGACGCAATAAAGCACCTAAATTATTGGGATCGTCTCAAAGCCCTCCAAATGTACTCACTAGAAAGAAGACGAGAGAGATATCAAATAATATACACCTGGAAGATACTGGAGGGCCAAGTACCAAATCTACACAGTAAAATAACAACGTACTGGAGTGAACGACATGGAAGAAAATGTAGAATAGAACCAATGAAGAGCAGAGGTGCCATAGGCACAATCAGAGAACACTGTATAAACATCAGAGGTCCGCGGTTGTTCAACGTCCTCCCAGCAAGCATAAGAAATATTGCTGGAACAACCGTGGACATTTTCAAGAGGAAACTAGATTTATTCCTCCAAGGAGTGCCGGACCAACCGGGCTGTGGTGGGTATGTGGGCCTGCGGGCCGCTCCAAGCAACAGCCTGGTGGACCAAACTCTCACAAGTCGAGCCTGGCCTCGGGCCGGGCTTGGGGAGTAGAAGAACTCCCAGAACCCCATCAACCAGGTATGAACCAGGTATCAACCATCAGACCCTACAAAAGAAGTTGAGAATTCGAGATATATATATCTCAAACATCTCCACTTCCCGAGGGCACCAGATGAGTGTGGGGTCAGTCTGCATTTTTCATCAAGCCACTGTCAATGTGAGAGAACTCGTGTCCAGCTTATAAGCCTATACTTGCATAAACCACAAGGGAAGATTAACAATCTTTGGACAACACCCACCAGTGAGACTCGAACCCAGAAAGCACAACAACCTTCCAGTAGCTGCCATAACTAGTATGCTTTAACCCACTACACCATCAGACCCTACAAAAGAAGTTGAGAATTCGAGATATATATACCACAAACATCTCCACTTCCCGAGGGCACCAGATGAGTGTGGGGTCAGTCTGCATTTTTCGTCAAGCCACTGTCAATGTGAGAGAACTCGTGTCCAGCTTATAAGCCTATACTTGCATAAACCACAAGGGAAGATTAACAATCTTTGGACAACACCCACCAGTGAGACTCGAACCCAGAAAGCACAACTACCTTCCAGTAGCTGCCATAACTAGTATGCTTTAACCCACTACACCATCAGACCCTACAAGAGAAGTTGAGAATTCGAGATATATATATCTCAAACATCTCCACTTCCCGAGGGCACCAGATGAGTGTGGGGTCAGTCTGCATTTTTCGTCAAGCCACTGTCAATGTGAGAGAACTCGTGTCCAGCTTATAAGCCTATACTTGCATAAACCACACGGGAAGATTAACAATCTTTGGACAACACCCACCAGTGAGACTCGAACCCAGAAAGCACAACTACCTTCCAGTAGCTGCCAGAACTAGTATGCTTTAACCCAATACACCATCAGACCCTACAAAAGAAGTTGAGAATTCGAGATATATATATCTCAAACATCTCCACTTCCCGAGGGCACCAGATGAGTGTGGGGTCAGTCTGCATTTTTCGTCACGCCACTGTTAATGTGAGAGAACTCGTGTCCAGCTTATAAGCCTATACTTGCATAAACCACAAGGGAAGATTAACAATCTTTGGACAACACCCACCAGTGAGACTCGAACCCAGAAAGCACAACTACCTTCCAGTAGCTGCCATAACTAGTATGCTTTAACCCACTACACCATCAGACCCTACAAAAGACGTTGAGAATTCGAGATATATATATCTCAAACATCTCCACTTCCCGAGGGTACCTGATGAGTGTGGGGTCAGTTTGCATTTTTCGTCAAGCCACTGTCAATGTGAGAGAACTCGTGTCCAGCTTATAAGCCTATACTTGCATAAACCACAAGGGAAGATTAACAATCTTTGGACAACACCCACCAGTGAGACTCGAACCCAGAAAGCACAACTACCTTCCAGTAGCTACCATAACTAGTATGCTTTAACCCACTACACCATCAGACCCTACAAAAGAAGTTGAGAATTCGAGATATATATATCTCAAACATCTCCACTTCCCGAGGGCACCAGATGAGTGTGGGGTCAGTCTGCATTTTTCGTCAAGCCACTGTCAATGTGAGAGAACTCGTGTCCAGCTTATAAGCCTATACTTGCATAAACCACAAGGGAAGATTAACAATCTTTGGACAACACCCACCAGTGAGACTCGAACCCAGAAAGCACAACTACCTTCCAGTAGCTGCCATAACTAGTATGCTTTAACCCACTACACCATCAGACCCTACAAAAGAAGTTGAGAATTCGAGATATATTTATCTCAAACATCTCCACTTCCCGAGGGCACCAGATGAGTGTGGGGTCAGTCTGCATTTTTCGTCAAGCCACTGTCAATGTGAGAGAACTCGTGTCCAGCTTATAAGCCTATACTTGCATAAACTACAAGGGAAGATTAACAATCTTTGGACAACACCCACCAGTGAAACTCGAACCCAGAAAGCACAACTACCTTCCAGTAGCTACCATAACTAGTATGCTTTAACCCACTACACCATCAGACCCTACAAAAGAAGTTGAGAATTCGAGATATATATATCTCAAACATCTCCACTTCCCGAGGGCACCAGATGAGTGTGGGGTCAGTCTGCATTTTTCGTCAAGCCACTGTCAATGTGAGAGAACTCGTGTCCAGCTTATAAGCCTATACTTGCATAAACCACAAGGGAAGATTAACAATCTTTGGACAACACCCACCAGTGAGACTCGAACCCAGAAAGCACAACTACCTTCCAGTAGCTGCCATAACTAGTATGCTTTAACCCACTACACCATCGGACCCTACAAAAGAAGTTGAGAATTCAAGATATATATATCTCAAACATCTCCACTTCCCGAGGGCACCAGATGAGTGTGGGGTCAGTCTGCATTTTTTGTTCAAGCCACTGTCAATGTGAGAGAACTCGTGTCCAGCTTATAAGCCTATACTTGCATAAACCACAAGGGAAGATTAACAATCTTTGGACAACACCCACCAGTGAGACTCGAACCCAGAAAGCACAACTACCTTCCAGTAGCTGCCATAACTAGTATGCTTTAACCCACTACACCATCAGACCCTACAAAAGAAGTTGAGAATTCGAGATATATATATCTCAAACATCTCCACTTCCCGAGGGCACCAGATGAGTGTGGGGTCAGTCTGCATTTTTCGTCAAGCCACTCTCAATGTGAGAGAACTCGTGTCCAGCTTATAAGCCTATACTTGCATAAACCACAAGGGAAGATTAACAATCTTTGGACAACACCCACCAGTGAGACTCGAACCCAGAAAGCACAACTACCTTCCAGTAGCTGCCATAACTAGTATGCTTTAACCCACTACACCATCAGACCCTACAAAAGACGTTGAGAATTCGAGATATATATATCTCAAACATCTCCACTTCCCGAGGGTACCTGATGAGTGTGGGGTCAGTTTGCATTTTTCGTCAAGCCACTGTCAATGTGAGAGAACTCGTGTCCAGCTTATAAGCCTATACTTGCATAAACCACAAGGGAAGATTAACAATCTTTGGACAACACCCACCAGTGAGACTCGAACCCAGAAAGCACAACTACCTTCCAGTAGCTACCATAACTAGTATGCTTTAACCCACTACACCATCAGACCCTACAAAAGAAGTTGAGAATTCGAGATATATATATCTCAAACATCTCCACTTCCCGAGGGCACCAGATGAGTGTGGGGTCAGTCTGCATTTTTCGTCAAGCCACTGTCAATGTGAGAGAACTCGTGTCCAGCTTATAAGCCTATACTTGCATAAACCACAAGGGAAGATTAACAATCTTTGGACAACACCCACCAGTGAGACTCGAACCCAGAAAGCACAACTACCTTCCAGTAGCTGCCATAACTAGTATGCTTTAACCCACTACACCATCAGACCCTACAAAAGAAGTTGAGAATTCGAGATATATTTATCTCAAACATCTCCACTTCCCGAGGGCACCAGATGAGTGTGGGGTCAGTCTGCATTTTTCGTCAAGCCACTGTCAATGTGAGAGAACTCGTGTCCAGCTTATAAGCCTATACTTGCATAAACTACAAGGGAAGATTAACAATCTTTGGACAACACCCACCAGTGAAACTCGAACCCAGAAAGCACAACTACCTTCCAGTAGCTACCATAACTAGTATGCTTTAACCCACTACACCATCAGACCCTACAAAAGAAGTTGAGAATTCGAGATATATATATCTCAAACATCTCCACTTCCTGAGGGCACCAGATGAGTGTGGGGTCAGTCTGCATTTTTCGTCAAGCCACTGTTAATGTGAGAGAACTCGTGTCCAGCTTATAAGCCTATACTTGCATAAACCACAAGGGAAGATTAACAATCTTTGGACAACACCCACCAGTGAAACTCGAACCCAGAAAGCACAACTACCTTCCAGTAGCTACCATAACTAGTATGCTTTAACCCACTACACCATCAGACCCTACAAAAGAAGTTGAGAATTCGAGATATATATATCTCAAACATCTCCACTTCCCAAGGGCACCAGATGAGCGTGGGGTCAGTCTGCATTTTTCGTCAAGCCACTGTCAATGTGAGAGAACTCGTGTCCAGCTTATAAGCCTATACTTGCATAAACCACAAGGGAAGATTAACAATCTTTGGACAACACCCACCAGTGAGACTCGAACCCAGAAAGCATAACTACCTTCCAGTAGCTGCCATAACTAGTATGCTTTAACCCAATACACCATCAGACCCTACAAAAGAAGTTGAGAATTCGAGATATATATATCTCAAACATCTCCACTTCCCGAGGGCACCAGATGAGTGTGGGGTCAGTCTGCATTTCTCGTCACGCCACTGTTAATGTGAGAGAACTCGTGTCCAGCTTATAAGCCTATACTTGCATAAACCACAAGGGAAGATTAACAATCTTTGGACAACACCCACCAGTGAGACTGGAACCCAGAAAGCACAACTACCTTCCAGTAGCTGTCATAACTAGTATGCTTTAACCCACTACACCATCAGACCCTACAAAAGAAGTTGAGAATTCGAGATATATATATCTCAAACATCTCCACTTCCCGAGGGCACCAGATGTGTGTGGGGTCAGTCTGCATTTTTCGTCAAGCCACTGTCAATGTGAGAGAACTCGTGTCCAGCTTATAAGCCTATACTTGCATAAACCACAAGGGAAGATTAACAATCTTTGGACAACACCCACCAGTGAGACTCGAACCCAGAAAGCACAACTACCTTCCAGTAGCTGCCATAACTAGTATGCTTTAACCCACTACACCATCAGACCCTACAAAAGAAGTAGAGAATTCGAGATATATATATCTCAAACATCTCCACTTCCCGAGGGCACCAGATGAGTGTGGGGTCAGTCTGCATTTTTCGTCAAGCCACTGTTAATGTGACAGAACTCGTGTCCAGCTTATAAGCCTATACTTGCATAAACCACAAGGGAAGATTAACAATCTTTGGACAACACCCACCAGTAAAACTCGAACCCAGAAAGCACAACTACCTTCCAGTAGCTACCATAACTAGTATGCTTTAACCCACTACACCATCAGACCCTACAAAAGAAGTTGAGAATTCGAGATATATATATCTCAAACATCTCCACTTCCCGAGGGCACCAGATGAGTGTGGGGTCAGTCTGCATTTTTCGTCAAGCCACTCTCAATGTGAGAGAACTCGTGTCCAGCTTATAAGCCTATACTTGCATAAACCACAAGGGAAGATTAACAATCTTTGGACAACACCCACCAGTGAGACTCGAACCCAGAAAGCACAACTACCTTCCAGTAGCTGCCATAACTAGTATGCTTTACCCCACTACACCATGCGTAGTGGGATACGCTTCTTACTTCAGAAGCGTATCAAGTCTGTCTGAAACATGTTGCTTTGAGGAAAGCCAGAAAGAGATCTAACGTAGAAAGAGAACGCAGACGACACTATAAACGCAGGAAAAAAATAACGGAACTGCTTATGCAGACACGAATTTCCCGTCAAAGAAGGAATAATTTAAATAGGGAGATTGAAGAAATCGAGCGGAAATTGAAACACTCATATGAAACTGAAGAAAGGCAGTTAGAACAGAAAGCAATTCAGGAAATAAAGAAAAATCCAAAATATTTCTTCTCATATGCGAAATCAAAAGCAAAAACCACTGCCAGTATTGGACCTATTCGTACAAGTGAAGGTTCATACACGGAGGATGACAAAGAAATTAGTGAAATCCTAAAAAAGCAGTATGAGGACATGTTTAGCACTCCAATAAACAACATGAAGGTGGAAGATCCAGACATTTTCTTTATGCGGGATATTCAAACCCCGGTAAATATAACTGATATAAACACGAGCGCACTAAATTTTGAAAAAGAAATTGAAAACATGCCCATGCACTCGGCCCCAGGTCCAGACTCATGGAATTCAATATTTATAAAGAAATGCAAAGTGCCGGTAGCACAGGCACTCAGTATAGTGTGGAGGAAGAGCTTGGACACGGGGGAGATACCAGATGCACTTAAAGTAGCAGACATAGCCCCTCTACACAAGGGAGGGAGCAAAGCATTGGCAAAAAATTATTGACCAGTTGCACTAACATCGCACATCATAAAAGTATTTGAGAGAGTGATTAGGAGTCAGGTCACCAATTTCATGGAGACCAATGACCTTCATAACCCAGGCCAACATGGATTTCGAGCGGGAAGATCGTGCCTCTCACAGCTACTTGAGCACTACGACAAAGTCACTGAGGCATTAGAAGAGAAACAGAATGCTGATGTGATATACACGGACTTCGCAAAGGCCTTCGATAAATGTGACCATGGCGTGATAGCACACAAAATGAAGTCAATGGGAATAACCGGTAAAGTAGGACGCTGGATACTCAGTTTTCTGTCAAACAGGACTCAGCGAGTAACTGTCAACCATATAAAATCTAGTCCAAGTGCAGTGAAAAGCTCTGTACCTCAGGGTACAGTCCTTGCACCACTGCTTTTCCTTATTCTCATATCAGATATAGACAAAAATACAAGTCACAGCTTCGTATCATCCTTTGCAGATGACACAAAAATCAGTATGAAAATTACCTCGGCTGAAGACATTGAAAAACTTCAAGCTGATATTAATAAAGTTTTCGACTGGGCATCAGAAAATAACATGATGTTTAACAGTGATAAATTCCAGGTACTCAGGTACGGTAAAAATGGGGACCTTAAACATAATACAGAGTACAAAACACAATCAAATGTACCCATAGTAGGAAAACAGCATGTAAAGGATTTGGGAATAATAATGTCGGACGACCTAACGTTTAAGGAGCATAACCAAGCAAATATTGCGACAGCCAGAAAAATGATAGGATGGATTACGAGAACTTTCAAATCCAGGGATCCCATCACAATGGTTGTACTCTTCAAGGCACTTGTGCTGTCCCGTCTTGAGTACTGCTCAGTACTCACTTCCCCCTTCAAAGCAGGAGAGATTGCTGAAATAGAGGGAATACAGAGAACATATACGGCACGCATAGACGCAATAAAGCACCTAAATTATTGGGATCGTCTCAAAGCCCTCCAAATGTACTCACTAGAAAGAAGACGAGAGAGATATCAAATAATATACACCTGGAAGATACTGGAGGGCCAAGTACCAAATCTACACAGTAAAATAACAACGTACTGGAGTGAACGACATGGAAGAAAATGTAGAATAGAACCAATGAAGAGCAGAGGTGCCATAGGCACAATCAGAGAACACTGTATAAACATCAGAGGTCCGCGGTTGTTCAACGTCCTCCCAGCAAGCATAAGAAATATTGCTGGAACAACCGTGGACATTTTCAAGAGGAAACTAGATTTATTCCTCCAAGGAGTGCCGGACCAACCGGGCTGTGGTGGGTATGTGGGCCTGCGGGCCGCTCCAAGCAACAGCCTGGTGGACCAAACTCTCACAAGTCGAGCCTGGCCTCGGGCCGGGCTTGGGGAGTAGAAGAACTCCCAGAACCCCATCAACCAGGTATGAACCAGGTATCAACCATCAGACCCTACAAAAGAAGTTGAGAATTCGAGATATATATATCTCAAACATCTCCACTTCCCGAGGGCACCAGATGAGTGTGGGGTCAGTCTGCATTTTTCAGCAAACCTCTGTCAATGTGAGAGAACTCGTGTCCAGCTTATAAGCCTATACTTGCATAAACCACAAGGGAAGATTAACAATCTTTGGACAACACCCACCAGTGAGACTCGAACCCAGAAAGCACAACTACCTTCCAGTAGCTGCCATAACTAGTATGCTTTAACCCACTACACCATCAGACCCTACAAAAGAAGTTGAGAATTCGAGATATATATATCTCAAACATCTCCACTTCCCGAGGGCACCAGATGAGTGTGGGGTCAGTCTGCATTTTTCGTCAAGCCACTGTCAATGTGAGAGAACTCGTGTCCAGCTTATAAGCCTATACTTGCATAAACCACAAGGGAAGATTAACAATCTTTGGACAACACCCACCAGTGAGACTCGAACCCAGAAAGCACAACTACCTTCCAGTAGCTGCCATAACTAGTATGCTTTAACCCACTACACCATCAGACCCTACAAAAGAAGTTGAGAATTCGAGATATATATATCTCAAACATCTCCACTTCCCGAGGGCACCAGATGAGTGTGGGGTCAGTCTGCATTTTTCGTCAAGCCACTGTCAATGTGAGAGAACTCGTGTCCAGCTTATAAGCCTATACTTGCATAAACCACAAGGGAAGATTAACAATCTTTGGACAACACCCACCAGTGAGACTCGAACCCAGAAAGCACAACTACCTTCCAGTAGCTGCCATAACTAGTATGCTTTAACCCACTACACCATCAGACCCTACAAAAGAAGTTGAGAATTCGAGATATATATATCTCAAACATCTCCACTTCCCGAGGGCACCAGATGAGTGTGGGGTCAGTCTGCATTTTTCGTCAAGCCACTGTCAATGTGAGAGAACTCGTGTCCAGCTTATAAGCCTATACTTGCATAAACCACAAGGGAAGATTAACAATCTTTGGACAACACCCACCAGTGAGACTCGAACCCAGAAAGCACAACTACCTTCCAGTAGCTGCCATAACTAGTATGCTTTAACCCACTACACCATCAGACCCTACAAAAGAAGTTGAGAATTCGAGATATATATATCTCAAACATCTCCACTTCCCGAGGGCACCAGATGAGTGTGGGGTCAGTCTGCATTTTTCGTCAAGCCACTGTCAATGTGAGAGAACTCGTGTCCAGCTTATAAGCCTATACTTGCATAAACCACAAGGGAAGATTAACAATCTTTGGACAACACCCACCAGTGAGACTCGAACCCAGAAAGCACAACTACCTTCCAGTAGCTGCCATAACTAGTATGCTTTAACCCACTACACCATCAGACCCTACAAAAGAAGTTGAGAATTCGAGATATATATATCTCAAACATCTCCACTTCCCGAGGGCACCAGATGAGTGTGGGGTCAGTCTGCATTTTTCGTCAAGCCACTGTCAATGTGAGAGAACTCGTGTCCAGCTTATAAGCCTATACTTGCATAAACCACAAGGGAAGATTAACAATCTTTGGACAACACCCACCAGTGAGACTCGAACCCAGAAAGCACAACTACCTTCCAGTAGCTGCCATAACTAGTATGCTTTAACCCACTACACCATCAGACCCTACAAAAGAAGTTGAGAATTCGAGATATATATATCTCAAACATCTCCACTTCCCGAGGGCACCAGATGAGTGTGGGGTCAGTCTGCATTTTTCGTCAAGCCACTGTCAATGTGAGAGAACTCGTGTCCAGCTTATAAGCCTATACTTGCATAAACCACAAGGGAAGATTAACAATCTTTGGACAACACCCACCAGTGAGACTCGAACCCAGAAAGCACAACTACCTTCCAGTAGCTGCCATAACTAGTATGCTTTAACCCACTACACCATCAGACCCTACAAAAGAAGTTGAGAATTCGAGATATATATATCTCAAACATCTCCACTTCCCGAGGGCACCAGATGAGTGTGGGGTCAGTCTGCATTTTTCGTCAAGCCACTGTCAATGTGAGAGAACTCGTGTCCAGCTTATAAGCCTATACTTGCATAAACCACAAGGGAAGATTAACAATCTTTGGACAACACCCACCAGTGAGACTCGAACCCAGAAAGCACAACTACCTTCCAGTAGCTGCCATAACTAGTATGCTTTAACCCACTACACCATCAGACCCTACAAAAGAAGTTGAGAATTCGAGATATATATATCTCAAACATCTCCACTTCCCGAGGGCACCAGATGAGTGTGGGGTCAGTCTGCATTTTTCGTCAAGCCACTGTCAATGTGAGAGAACTCGTGTCCAGCTTATAAGCCTATACTTGCATAAACCACAAGGGAAGATTAACAATCTTTGGACAACACCCACCAGTGAGACTCGAACCCAGAAAGCACAACTACCTTCCAGTAGCTGCCATAACTAGTATGCTTTAACCCACTACACCATCAGACCCTACAAAAGAAGTTGAGAATTCGAGATATATATATCTCAAACATCTCCACTTCCCGAGGGCACCAGATGAGTGTGGGGTCAGTCTGCATTTTTCGTCAAGCCACTGTCAATGTGAGAGAACTCGTGTCCAGCTTATAAGCCTATACTTGCATAAACCACAAGGGAAGATTAACAATCTTTGGACAACACCCACCAGTGAGACTCGAACCCAGAAAGCACAACTACCTTCCAGTAGCTGCCATAACTAGTATGCTTTAACCCACTACACCATCAGACCCTACAAAAGAAGTTGAGAATTCGAGATATATATATCTCAAACATCTCCACTTCCCGAGGGCACCAGATGAGTGTGGGGTCAGTCTGCATTTTTCGTCAAGCCACTGTCAATGTGAGAGAACTCGTGTCCAGCTTATAAGCCTATACTTGCATAAACCACAAGGGAAGATTAACAATCTTTGGACAACACCCACCAGTGAGACTCGAACCCAGAAAGCACAACTACCTTCCAGTAGCTGCCATAACTAGTATGCTTTAACCCACTACACCATCAGACCCTACAAAAGAAGTTGAGAATTCGAGATATATATATCTCAAACATCTCCACTTCCCGAGGGCACCAGATGAGTGTGGGGTCAGTCTGCATTTTTCGTCAAGCCACTGTCAATGTGAGAGAACTCGTGTCCAGCTTATAAGCCTATACTTGCATAAACCACAAGGGAAGATTAACAATCTTTGGACAACACCCACCAGTGAGACTCGAACCCAGAAAGCACAACTACCTTCCAGTAGCTGCCATAACTAGTATGCTTTAACCCACTACACCATCAGACCCTACAAAAGAAGTTGAGAATTCGAGATATATATATCTCAAACATCTCCACTTCCCGAGGGCACCAGATGAGTGTGGGGTCAGTCTGCATTTTTCGTCAAGCCACTGTCAATGTGAGAGAACTCGTGTCCAGCTTATAAGCCTATACTTGCATAAACCACAAGGGAAGATTAACAATCTTTGGACAACACCCACCAGTGAGACTCGAACCCAGAAAGCACAACTACCTTCCAGTAGCTGCCATAACTAGTATGCTTTAACCCACTACACCATCAGACCCTACAAAAGAAGTTGAGAATTCGAGATATATATATCTCAAACATCTCCACTTCCCGAGGGCACCAGATGAGTGTGGGGTCAGTCTGCATTTTTCGTCAAGCCACTGTCAATGTGAGAGAACTCGTGTCCAGCTTATAAGCCTATACTTGCATAAACCACAAGGGAAGATTAACAATCTTTGGACAACACCCACCAGTGAGACTCGAACCCAGAAAGCACAACTACCTTCCAGTAGCTGCCATAACTAGTATGCTTTAACCCACTACACCATCAGACCCTACAAAAGAAGTTGAGAATTCGAGATATATATATCTCAAACATCTCCACTTCCCGAGGGCACCAGATGAGTGTGGGGTCAGTCTGCATTTTTCGTCAAGCCACTGTCAATGTGAGAGAACTCGTGTCCAGCTTATAAGCCTATACTTGCATAAACCACAAGGGAAGATTAACAATCTTTGGACAACACCCACCAGTGAGACTCGAACCCAGAAAGCACAACTACCTTCCAGTAGCTGCCATAACTAGTATGCTTTAACCCACTACACCATCAGACCCTACAAAAGAAGTTGAGAATTCGAGATATATATATCTCAAACATCTCCACTTCCCGAGGGCACCAGATGAGTGTGGGGTCAGTCTGCATTTTTCGTCAAGCCACTGTCAATGTGAGAGAACTCGTGTCCAGCTTATAAGCCTATACTTGCATAAACCACAAGGGAAGATTAACAATCTTTGGACAACACCCACCAGTGAGACTCGAACCCAGAAAGCACAACTACCTTCCAGTAGCTGCCATAACTAGTATGCTTTAACCCACTACACCATCAGACCCTACAAAAGAAGTTGAGAATTCGAGATATATATATCTCAAACATCTCCACTTCCCGAGGGCACCAGATGAGTGTGGGGTCAGTCTGCATTTTTCGTCAAGCCACTGTCAATGTGAGAGAACTCGTGTCCAGCTTATAAGCCTATACTTGCATAAACCACAAGGGAAGATTAACAATCTTTGGACAACACCCACCAGTGAGACTCGAACCCAGAAAGCACAACTACCTTCCAGTAGCTGCCATAACTAGTATGCTTTAACCCACTACACCATCAGACCCTACAAAAGAAGTTGAGAATTCGAGATATATATATCTCAAACATCTCCACTTCCCGAGGGCACCAGATGAGTGTGGGGTCAGTCTGCATTTTTCGTCAAGCCACTGTCAATGTGAGAGAACTCGTGTCCAGCTTATAAGCCTATACTTGCATAAACCACAAGGGAAGATTAACAATCTTTGGACAACACCCACCAGTGAGACTCGAACCCAGAAAGCACAACTACCTTCCAGTAGCTGCCATAACTAGTATGCTTTAACCCACTACACCATCAGACCCTACAAAAGAAGTTGAGAATTCGAGATATATATATCTCAAACATCTCCACTTCCCGAGGGCACCAGATGAGTGTGGGGTCAGTCTGCATTTTTCGTCAAGCCACTGTCAATGTGAGAGAACTCGTGTCCAGCTTATAAGCCTATACTTGCATAAACCACAAGGGAAGATTAACAATCTTTGGACAACACCCACCAGTGAGACTCGAACCCAGAAAGCACAACTACCTTCCAGTAGCTGCCATAACTAGTATGCTTTAACCCACTACACCATCAGACCCTACAAAAGAAGTTGAGAATTCGAGATATATATATCTCAAACATCTCCACTTCCCGAGGGCACCAGATGAGTGTGGGGTCAGTCTGCATTTTTCGTCAAGCCACTGTCAATGTGAGAGAACTCGTGTCCAGCTTATAAGCCTATACTTGCATAAACCACAAGGGAAGATTAACAATCTTTGGACAACACCCACCAGTGAGACTCGAACCCAGAAAGCACAACTACCTTCCAGTAGCTGCCATAACTAGTATGCTTTAACCCACTACACCATCAGACCCTACAAAAGAAGTTGAGAATTCGAGATATATATATCTCAAACATCTCCACTTCCCGAGGGCACCAGATGAGTGTGGGGTCAGTCTGCATTTTTCGTCAAGCCACTGTCAATGTGAGAGAACTCGTGTCCAGCTTATAAGCCTATACTTGCATAAACCACAAGGGAAGATTAACAATCTTTGGACAACACCCACCAGTGAGACTCGAACCCAGAAAGCACAACTACCTTCCAGTAGCTGCCATAACTAGTATGCTTTAACCCACTACACCATCAGACCCTACAAAAGAAGTTGAGAATTCGAGATATATATATCTCAAACATCTCCACTTCCCGAGGGCACCAGATGAGTGTGGGGTCAGTCTGCATTTTTCGTCAAGCCACTGTCAATGTGAGAGAACTCGTGTCCAGCTTATAAGCCTATACTTGCATAAACCACAAGGGAAGATTAACAATCTTTGGACAACACCCACCAGTGAGACTCGAACCCAGAAAGCACAACTACCTTCCAGTAGCTGCCATAACTAGTATGCTTTAACCCACTACACCATCAGACCCTACAAAAGAAGTTGAGAATTCGAGATATATATATCTCAAACATCTCCACTTCCCGAGGGCACCAGATGAGTGTGGGGTCAGTCTGCATTTTTCGTCAAGCCACTGTCAATGTGAGAGAACTCGTGTCCAGCTTATAAGCCTATACTTGCATAAACCACAAGGGAAGATTAACAATCTTTGGACAACACCCACCAGTGAGACTCGAACCCAGAAAGCACAACTACCTTCCAGTAGCTGCCATAACTAGTATGCTTTAACCCACTACACCATCAGACCCTACAAAAGAAGTTGAGAATTCGAGATATATATATCTCAAACATCTCCACTTCCCGAGGGCACCAGATGAGTGTGGGGTCAGTCTGCATTTTTCGTCAAGCCACTGTCAATGTGAGAGAACTCGTGTCCAGCTTATAAGCCTATACTTGCATAAACCACAAGGGAAGATTAACAATCTTTGGACAACACCCACCAGTGAGACTCGAACCCAGAAAGCACAACTACCTTCCAGTAGCTGCCATAACTAGTATGCTTTAACCCACTACACCATCAGACCCTACAAAAGAAGTTGAGAATTCGAGATATATATATCTCAAACATCTCCACTTCCCGAGGGCACCAGATGAGTGTGGGGTCAGTCTGCATTTTTCGTCAAGCCACTGTCAATGTGAGAGAACTCGTGTCCAGCTTATAAGCCTATACTTGCATAAACCACAAGGGAAGATTAACAATCTTTGGACAACACCCACCAGTGAGACTCGAACCCAGAAAGCACAACTACCTTCCAGTAGCTGCCATAACTAGTATGCTTTAACCCACTACACCATCAGACCCTACAAAAGAAGTTGAGAATTCGAGATATATATATCTCAAACATCTCCACTTCCCGAGGGCACCAGATGAGTGTGGGGTCAGTCTGCATTTTTCGTCAAGCCACTGTCAATGTGAGAGAACTCGTGTCCAGCTTATAAGCCTATACTTGCATAAACCACAAGGGAAGATTAACAATCTTTGGACAACACCCACCAGTGAGACTCGAACCCAGAAAGCACAACTACCTTCCAGTAGCTGCCATAACTAGTATGCTTTAACCCACTACACCATCAGACCCTACAAAAGAAGTTGAGAATTCGAGATATATATATCTCAAACATCTCCACTTCCCGAGGGCACCAGATGAGTGTGGGGTCAGTCTGCATTTTTCGTCAAGCCACTGTCAATGTGAGAGAACTCGTGTCCAGCTTATAAGCCTATACTTGCATAAACCACAAGGGAAGATTAACAATCTTTGGACAACACCCACCAGTGAGACTCGAACCCAGAAAGCACAACTACCTTCCAGTAGCTGCCATAACTAGTATGCTTTAACCCACTACACCATCAGACCCTACAAAAGAAGTTGAGAATTCGAGATATATATATCTCAAACATCTCCACTTCCCGAGGGCACCAGATGAGTGTGGGGTCAGTCTGCATTTTTCGTCAAGCCACTGTCAATGTGAGAGAACTCGTGTCCAGCTTATAAGCCTATACTTGCATAAACCACAAGGGAAGATTAACAATCTTTGGACAACACCCACCAGTGAGACTCGAACCCAGAAAGCACAACTACCTTCCAGTAGCTGCCATAACTAGTATGCTTTAACCCACTACACCATCAGACCCTACAAAAGAAGTTGAGAATTCGAGATATATATATCTCAAACATCTCCACTTCCCGAGGGCACCAGATGAGTGTGGGGTCAGTCTGCATTTTTCGTCAAGCCACTGTCAATGTGAGAGAACTCGTGTCCAGCTTATAAGCCTATACTTGCATAAACCACAAGGGAAGATTAACAATCTTTGGACAACACCCACCAGTGAGACTCGAACCCAGAAAGCACAACTACCTTCCAGTAGCTGCCATAACTAGTATGCTTTAACCCACTACACCATCAGACCCTACAAAAGAAGTTGAGAATTCGAGATATATATATCTCAAACATCTCCACTTCCCGAGGGCACCAGATGAGTGTGGGGTCAGTCTGCATTTTTCGTCAAGCCACTGTCAATGTGAGAGAACTCGTGTCCAGCTTATAAGCCTATACTTGCATAAACCACAAGGGAAGATTAACAATCTTTGGACAACACCCACCAGTGAGACTCGAACCCAGAAAGCACAACTACCTTCCAGTAGCTGCCATAACTAGTATGCTTTAACCCACTACACCATCAGACCCTACAAAAGAAGTTGAGAATTCGAGATATATATATCTCAAACATCTCCACTTCCCGAGGGCACCAGATGAGTGTGGGGTCAGTCTGCATTTTTCGTCAAGCCACTGTCAATGTGAGAGAACTCGTGTCCAGCTTATAAGCCTATACTTGCATAAACCACAAGGGAAGATTAACAATCTTTGGACAACACCCACCAGTGAGACTCGAACCCAGAAAGCACAACTACCTTCCAGTAGCTGCCATAACTAGTATGCTTTAACCCACTACACCATCAGACCCTACAAAAGAAGTTGAGAATTCGAGATATATATATCTCAAACATCTCCACTTCCCGAGGGCACCAGATGAGTGTGGGGTCAGTCTGCATTTTTCGTCAAGCCACTGTCAATGTGAGAGAACTCGTGTCCAGCTTATAAGCCTATACTTGCATAAACCACAAGGGAAGATTAACAATCTTTGGACAACACCCACCAGTGAGACTCGAACCCAGAAAGCACAACTACCTTCCAGTAGCTGCCATAACTAGTATGCTTTAACCCACTACACCATCAGACCCTACAAAAGAAGTTGAGAATTCGAGATATATATATCTCAAACATCTCCACTTCCCGAGGGCACCAGATGAGTGTGGGGTCAGTCTGCATTTTTCGTCAAGCCACTGTCAATGTGAGAGAACTCGTGTCCAGCTTATAAGCCTATACTTGCATAAACCACAAGGGAAGATTAACAATCTTTGGACAACACCCACCAGTGAGACTCGAACCCAGAAAGCACAACTACCTTCCAGTAGCTGCCATAACTAGTATGCTTTAACCCACTACACCATCAGACCCTACAAAAGAAGTTGAGAATTCGAGATATATATATCTCAAACATCTCCACTTCCCGAGGGCACCAGATGAGTGTGGGGTCAGTCTGCATTTTTCGTCAAGCCACTGTCAATGTGAGAGAACTCGTGTCCAGCTTATAAGCCTATACTTGCATAAACCACAAGGGAAGATTAACAATCTTTGGACAACACCCACCAGTGAGACTCGAACCCAGAAAGCACAACTACCTTCCAGTAGCTGCCATAACTAGTATGCTTTAACCCACTACACCATCAGACCCTACAAAAGAAGTTGAGAATTCGAGATATATATATCTCAAACATCTCCACTTCCCGAGGGCACCAGATGAGTGTGGGGTCAGTCTGCATTTTTCGTCAAGCCACTGTCAATGTGAGAGAACTCGTGTCCAGCTTATAAGCCTATACTTGCATAAACCACAAGGGAAGATTAACAATCTTTGGACAACACCCACCAGTGAGACTCGAACCCAGAAAGCACAACTACCTTCCAGTAGCTGCCATAACTAGTATGCTTTAACCCACTACACCATCAGACCCTACAAAAGAAGTTGAGAATTCGAGATATATATATCTCAAACATCTCCACTTCCCGAGGGCACCAGATGAGTGTGGGGTCAGTCTGCATTTTTCGTCAAGCCACTGTCAATGTGAGAGAACTCGTGTCCAGCTTATAAGCCTATACTTGCATAAACCACAAGGGAAGATTAACAATCTTTGGACAACACCCACCAGTGAGACTCGAACCCAGAAAGCACAACTACCTTCCAGTAGCTGCCATAACTAGTATGCTTTAACCCACTACACCATCAGACCCTACAAAAGAAGTTGAGAATTCGAGATATATATATCTCAAACATCTCCACTTCCCGAGGGCACCAGATGAGTGTGGGGTCAGTCTGCATTTTTCGTCAAGCCACTGTCAATGTGAGAGAACTCGTGTCCAGCTTATAAGCCTATACTTGCATAAACCACAAGGGAAGATTAACAATCTTTGGACAACACCCACCAGTGAGACTCGAACCCAGAAAGCACAACTACCTTCCAGTAGCTGCCATAACTAGTATGCTTTAACCCACTACACCATCAGACCCTACAAAAGAAGTTGAGAATTCGAGATATATATATCTCAAACATCTCCACTTCCCGAGGGCACCAGATGAGTGTGGGGTCAGTCTGCATTTTTCGTCAAGCCACTGTCAATGTGAGAGAACTCGTGTCCAGCTTATAAGCCTATACTTGCATAAACCACAAGGGAAGATTAACAATCTTTGGACAACACCCACCAGTGAGACTCGAACCCAGAAAGCACAACTACCTTCCAGTAGCTGCCATAACTAGTATGCTTTAACCCACTACACCATCAGACCCTACAAAAGAAGTTGAGAATTCGAGATATATATATCTCAAACATCTCCACTTCCCGAGGGCACCAGATGAGTGTGGGGTCAGTCTGCATTTTTCGTCAAGCCACTGTCAATGTGAGAGAACTCGTGTCCAGCTTATAAGCCTATACTTGCATAAACCACAAGGGAAGATTAACAATCTTTGGACAACACCCACCAGTGAGACTCGAACCCAGAAAGCACAACTACCTTCCAGTAGCTGCCATAACTAGTATGCTTTAACCCACTACACCATCAGACCCTACAAAAGAAGTTGAGAATTCGAGATATATATATCTCAAACATCTCCACTTCCCGAGGGCACCAGATGAGTGTGGGGTCAGTCTGCATTTTTCGTCAAGCCACTGTCAATGTGAGAGAACTCGTGTCCAGCTTATAAGCCTATACTTGCATAAACCACAAGGGAAGATTAACAATCTTTGGACAACACCCACCAGTGAGACTCGAACCCAGAAAGCACAACTACCTTCCAGTAGCTGCCATAACTAGTATGCTTTAACCCACTACACCATCAGACCCTACAAAAGAAGTTGAGAATTCGAGATATATATATCTCAAACATCTCCACTTCCCGAGGGCACCAGATGAGTGTGGGGTCAGTCTGCATTTTTCGTCAAGCCACTGTCAATGTGAGAGAACTCGTGTCCAGCTTATAAGCCTATACTTGCATAAACCACAAGGGAAGATTAACAATCTTTGGACAACACCCACCAGTGAGACTCGAACCCAGAAAGCACAACTACCTTCCAGTAGCTGCCATAACTAGTATGCTTTAACCCACTACACCATCAGACCCTACAAAAGAAGTTGAGAATTCGAGATATATATATCTCAAACATCTCCACTTCCCGAGGGCACCAGATGAGTGTGGGGTCAGTCTGCATTTTTCGTCAAGCCACTGTCAATGTGAGAGAACTCGTGTCCAGCTTATAAGCCTATACTTGCATAAACCACAAGGGAAGATTAACAATCTTTGGACAACACCCACCAGTGAGACTCGAACCCAGAAAGCACAACTACCTTCCAGTAGCTGCCATAACTAGTATGCTTTAACCCACTACACCATCAGACCCTACAAAAGAAGTTGAGAATTCGAGATATATATATCTCAAACATCTCCACTTCCCGAGGGCACCAGATGAGTGTGGGGTCAGTCTGCATTTTTCGTCAAGCCACTGTCAATGTGAGAGAACTCGTGTCCAGCTTATAAGCCTATACTTGCATAAACCACAAGGGAAGATTAACAATCTTTGGACAACACCCACCAGTGAGACTCGAACCCAGAAAGCACAACTACCTTCCAGTAGCTGCCATAACTAGTATGCTTTAACCCACTACACCATCAGACCCTACAAAAGAAGTTGAGAATTCGAGATATATATATCTCAAACATCTCCACTTCCCGAGGGCACCAGATGAGTGTGGGGTCAGTCTGCATTTTTCGTCAAGCCACTGTCAATGTGAGAGAACTCGTGTCCAGCTTATAAGCCTATACTTGCATAAACCACAAGGGAAGATTAACAATCTTTGGACAACACCCACCAGTGAGACTCGAACCCAGAAAGCACAACTACCTTCCAGTAGCTGCCATAACTAGTATGCTTTAACCCACTACACCATCAGACCCTACAAAAGAAGTTGAGAATTCGAGATATATATATCTCAAACATCTCCACTTCCCGAGGGCACCAGATGAGTGTGGGGTCAGTCTGCATTTTTCGTCAAGCCACTGTCAATGTGAGAGAACTCGTGTCCAGCTTATAAGCCTATACTTGCATAAACCACAAGGGAAGATTAACAATCTTTGGACAACACCCACCAGTGAGACTCGAACCCAGAAAGCACAACTACCTTCCAGTAGCTGCCATAACTAGTATGCTTTAACCCACTACACCATCAGACCCTACAAAAGAAGTTGAGAATTCGAGATATATATATCTCAAACATCTCCACTTCCCGAGGGCACCAGATGAGTGTGGGGTCAGTCTGCATTTTTCGTCAAGCCACTGTCAATGTGAGAGAACTCGTGTCCAGCTTATAAGCCTATACTTGCATAAACCACAAGGGAAGATTAACAATCTTTGGACAACACCCACCAGTGAGACTCGAACCCAGAAAGCACAACTACCTTCCAGTAGCTGCCATAACTAGTATGCTTTAACCCACTACACCATCAGACCCTACAAAAGAAGTTGAGAATTCGAGATATATATATCTCAAACATCTCCACTTCCCGAGGGCACCAGATGAGTGTGGGGTCAGTCTGCATTTTTCGTCAAGCCACTGTCAATGTGAGAGAACTCGTGTCCAGCTTATAAGCCTATACTTGCATAAACCACAAGGGAAGATTAACAATCTTTGGACAACACCCACCAGTGAGACTCGAACCCAGAAAGCACAACTACCTTCCAGTAGCTGCCATAACTAGTATGCTTTAACCCACTACACCATCAGACCCTACAAAAGAAGTTGAGAATTCGAGATATATATATCTCAAACATCTCCACTTCCCGAGGGCACCAGATGAGTGTGGGGTCAGTCTGCATTTTTCGTCAAGCCACTGTCAATGTGAGAGAACTCGTGTCCAGCTTATAAGCCTATACTTGCATAAACCACAAGGGAAGATTAACAATCTTTGGACAACACCCACCAGTGAGACTCGAACCCAGAAAGCACAACTACCTTCCAGTAGCTGCCATAACTAGTATGCTTTAACCCACTACACCATCAGACCCTACAAAAGAAGTTGAGAATTCGAGATATATATATCTCAAACATCTCCACTTCCCGAGGGCACCAGATGAGTGTGGGGTCAGTCTGCATTTTTCGTCAAGCCACTGTCAATGTGAGAGAACTCGTGTCCAGCTTATAAGCCTATACTTGCATAAACCACAAGGGAAGATTAACAATCTTTGGACAACACCCACCAGTGAGACTCGAACCCAGAAAGCACAACTACCTTCCAGTAGCTGCCATAACTAGTATGCTTTAACCCACTACACCATCAGACCCTACAAAAGAAGTTGAGAATTCGAGATATATATATCTCAAACATCTCCACTTCCCGAGGGCACCAGATGAGTGTGGGGTCAGTCTGCATTTTTCGTCAAGCCACTGTCAATGTGAGAGAACTCGTGTCCAGCTTATAAGCCTATACTTGCATAAACCACAAGGGAAGATTAACAATCTTTGGACAACACCCACCAGTGAGACTCGAACCCAGAAAGCACAACTACCTTCCAGTAGCTGCCATAACTAGTATGCTTTAACCCACTACACCATCAGACCCTACAAAAGAAGTTGAGAATTCGAGATATATATATCTCAAACATCTCCACTTCCCGAGGGCACCAGATGAGTGTGGGGTCAGTCTGCATTTTTCGTCAAGCCACTGTCAATGTGAGAGAACTCGTGTCCAGCTTATAAGCCTATACTTGCATAAACCACAAGGGAAGATTAACAATCTTTGGACAACACCCACCAGTGAGACTCGAACCCAGAAAGCACAACTACCTTCCAGTAGCTGCCATAACTAGTATGCTTTAACCCACTACACCATCAGACCCTACAAAAGAAGTTGAGAATTCGAGATATATATATCTCAAACATCTCCACTTCCCGAGGGCACCAGATGAGTGTGGGGTCAGTCTGCATTTTTCGTCAAGCCACTGTCAATGTGAGAGAACTCGTGTCCAGCTTATAAGCCTATACTTGCATAAACCACAAGGGAAGATTAACAATCTTTGGACAACACCCACCAGTGAGACTCGAACCCAGAAAGCACAACTACCTTCCAGTAGCTGCCATAACTAGTATGCTTTAACCCACTACACCATCAGACCCTACAAAAGAAGTTGAGAATTCGAGATATATATATCTCAAACATCTCCACTTCCCGAGGGCACCAGATGAGTGTGGGGTCAGTCTGCATTTTTCGTCAAGCCACTGTCAATGTGAGAGAACTCGTGTCCAGCTTATAAGCCTATACTTGCATAAACCACAAGGGAAGATTAACAATCTTTGGACAACACCCACCAGTGAGACTCGAACCCAGAAAGCACAACTACCTTCCAGTAGCTGCCATAACTAGTATGCTTTAACCCACTACACCATCAGACCCTACAAAAGAAGTTGAGAATTCGAGATATATATATCTCAAACATCTCCACTTCCCGAGGGCACCAGATGAGTGTGGGGTCAGTCTGCATTTTTCGTCAAGCCACTGTCAATGTGAGAGAACTCGTGTCCAGCTTATAAGCCTATACTTGCATAAACCACAAGGGAAGATTAACAATCTTTGGACAACACCCACCAGTGAGACTCGAACCCAGAAAGCACAACTACCTTCCAGTAGCTGCCATAACTAGTATGCTTTAACCCACTACACCATCAGACCCTACAAAAGAAGTTGAGAATTCGAGATATATATATCTCAAACATCTCCACTTCCCGAGGGCACCAGATGAGTGTGGGGTCAGTCTGCATTTTTCGTCAAGCCACTGTCAATGTGAGAGAACTCGTGTCCAGCTTATAAGCCTATACTTGCATAAACCACAAGGGAAGATTAACAATCTTTGGACAACACCCACCAGTGAGACTCGAACCCAGAAAGCACAACTACCTTCCAGTAGCTGCCATAACTAGTATGCTTTAACCCACTACACCATCAGACCCTACAAAAGAAGTTGAGAATTCGAGATATATATATCTCAAACATCTCCACTTCCCGAGGGCACCAGATGAGTGTGGGGTCAGTCTGCATTT
Organism: Procambarus clarkii; assembly: GCF_040958095.1. NCBI lineage: Eukaryota > Metazoa > Arthropoda > Malacostraca > Decapoda > Cambaridae > Procambarus > Procambarus clarkii. Next base: position 518 of record NW_027190448.1, on the reverse strand, counting down.
TTCGTCAAGCCACTGTCAATGTGAGAGAACTCGTGTCCAGCTTATAAGCCTATACTTGCATAAACCACAAGGGAAGATTAACAATCTTTGGACAACACCCACCAGTGAGACTCGAACCCAGAAAGCACAACTACCTTCCAGTAGCTGCCATAACTAGTATGCTTTAACCCACTACACCATCAGACCCTACAAAAGAAGTTGAGAATTCGAGATATATATATCTCAAACATCTCCACTTCCCGAGGGCACCAGATGAGTGTGGGGTCAGTCTGCATTTTTCGTCAAGCCACTGTCAATGTGAGAGAACTCGTGTCCAGCTTATAAGCCTATACTTGCATAAACCACAAGGGAAGATTAACAATCTTTGGACAACACCCACCAGTGAGACTCGAACCCAGAAAGCACAACTACCTTCCAGTAGCTGCCATAACTAGTATGCTTTAACCCACTACACCATCAGACCCTACAAAAGAAGTTGAGAATTCGAGATATATATATCTCAAACATCTCCACTTCCA
>NW_027190447.1:0-37753 GCF_040958095.1 Procambarus clarkii | reverse complement strand
CCTCTTTAGTAAATACAGATACAAAATATTTATTAAAAATACTACTCATCTCTTCATCACTATCTGTTATTTGACCTGTCTCAGTTTTTAATGGACCTATCCTTTCCCTAGTCTTAGTACGATATAACTGAAAAAACCCTTTAGGATTTGTCTTTGCTTGCCCTGCTATGCGAACTTCATAGTTTCTTTTTGCTTTCCTTATCTCTTTTTTAACATTTCTAACCAGTTGTACGAATTCCTGTTCTAAAGTGACCTCCCCATTTTTAATCCTTTTGTACCAAGCTCTCTTTTTACCTATAAGGTTCTTCAAATTCTTTGTTATCCACTTTGGGTCATTAGTATACGATCTATTCAATTTGTATGGTATACTACGTTCCTGTGCTTTGTTTAGAATATTCTTAAATAAGTTATATATTGAATCCACATCGAAATCCCCATTTAAGTCACCTATCGCTGGGTTCATGTCTCGCTCCAAGACCGGCCCACACCCCATACCCAAGCCTTTCCAATCAATTTGACCCAAAAAATTTCTTAGGCTATTAAAATCAGCTTTTCGAAAATCTGGCACTTTAACAGAATTTTCTCCTACTGGTCTATTCCATTCTATGCTAAATCTGATTTCTTTGTGATCACTGCTCCCTAGCTCACTCCCTATTTCGATGTCATTAATTTGCGTTTCCCTGTTGGTTAACACTAAATCTAAAATATTATTTTCCCGTGTTGGTTCCTTAATGTGTTGCGTAAGAAAGCAATCGTCAATTAATTCTAGAAAATCTTCTGCTTCACTATTCCCTGTTTTGTTCAACCAGTTTATTCCGCTAAAATTAAAGTCACCCATGACATAAATACTGTTAGATCTAGATGCTCTAGATATTTCATCCCATAGATGCTTTGCTTCCATTCTGTCTAAATTTGGTGGCCTATATATTACTCCTATTATAATATTATTAGCTTTTTCGTTTAATTCAATCCAAATAGTTTCTGTGTGTGGCTCTGTTTTGATTCCCTCTTTGAGACTACATTTCAAATTGTCCCTAACATATATGGCTACTCCACCTCCTCGTCTAATATATCTATCTGTGTGAAATAGTTTAAATCCATATATTTGATATTCAGCTAATAGTTCTCTATTTTCTACATTCATCCACGTTTCGGTAAGTGCAATAATATCTATTTTTTCTGTGCAGACAAGAGCATTTAATTCGTTAATTTTATTTCTTAGACTTCTACTGTTAGTGTAATATACCCTAAGTGAATTGTTATTTTGCGGACCTTCTCTTTCCCTGATCGTTTTAAAACAATTTAATTTAAAACAAAAGGATCAATGCATAAATGTTCGTAATAAGGCAAATCGGACACTTGGATTTATTAATCGCAGCGTTAGTAACAAGACACCTGGTGTGGTTCTCAAGCTATATCTTGCTCTAGTTAGGCCCCATTTAGATTATGCAGTTCAGGTTTGGTCGCCATCCAGCGTAGGATGACTAAGTTAATTCCCCAAATTAGAAATCTTTCATATGAAGAAAGATTAACAAAGCTTAAGTTGCATTCACTGGAAAGGCGAAGAGTTAGGGGTGACATGATAGAGGTTTACAAGTGGATGAATGGACATAACCGGGGGGATATTAATAGGGTATTAAAAGTATCAACACAGGACAGAACACGAAACAATGGATATAAATTGGATAAGTTTAGATTTAGGAAAGACTTGGGTAAATACTGGTTCAGTAACAGGGTTGTTGATTTGTGGAACCAATTGCCGCGTAACATTGTGGAGGTGGGGTCCCTCGATTGTTTCAAGCACGGGTTGGACAAGTATATGAGTGGGATTGGGTGGTTATAGAATAGGAGCTGCCTCGTATGGGCCAATAGGCCTTCTGCAGTTACCTTTGTTCTTATGTAACATTGTGGAGGTGGGGTCCCTCGATTGTTTCAAGCACGGGTTGGACAAGTATATGAGTGGGATTGGGTGGTTATAGAATAGGAGCTGCCTCGTATGGGCCAATAGGCCTTCTGCAGTTACCTTTGTTCTTATGTTCTTATGTATGGGGTGGGGGCCGGTCTTGGAGCGAGACATGAACCCAGCGATAGGTGACGTAAATGGGGATTTCGATGTGGATTCAATATATAACTTATTTAAGAATATTCTAAACAAAGCACAGGAACGTAGTATACCATACAAATTGAATAGATCGAATACCAATGACCCAAAGTGGATAACAAAGAATTTGAAGAACCTTATAGGTAAAAAGAGAGCTTGAACATAAGAACATAAGAACAAAGGTAACTGCAGAAGGCCTATTGGCCCATACGAGGCAGCTCCTATTCTATAACCACCCAATCCCACTCATATAAGTAACGAAGGAGGAGACCAGCAGTAAAGGGACCTCGTCTTGGAGAGTTGCGAAAGACAGGGGCCTTAAGAAGACTTTGATAAAGCCGCCTTCAAACGCCATAGCAACTTCAAATTCATTTGACGTTTTGGAGGACGAGTGCTGTGGAGAGACTGTGGATCGCGCAAAAGGGAAAGCAACGAAGAGAAAGGAAGCGCAGGCCCCTCAGAAAGTAAAGGAAGTACCTAAGCAAACATTAGTTGTGGGAGATTCCCAGATAAGGTATTTGGATAGAACGTTTTGTGCTAGAGATAGGGGGAACAGGTTAAGGGTTTGCTATCCCGGAGCTGGCATTGGTGATATTATAAACAACATGAATGATATTATGGCTGGTAATGGGAACAATCCCATTATTTGCATTAGCGTGGGAGGAAATGATGTTGGTCGAGTCAGGAGTGAGGAACTGATTCAGAGGTATAAAACAGCCATAGAGTTAGTTAGGAGCAAGGGAGGAATCCCGATCATATGTGGCATTCTTCCAAGAAAGGGAGTGGGAAATGAATGGATATCGAGGGCACTTGGTGTCAATTGCCGGCTGGAAAGATATTGCAAATCAAATGCAATATCTTTCATAGACAACTGGGAACACTTCTATGGAAGAAATGAAATGTATGCTCGTGATGGGGTGCATCTATCGAGAGCTGGGGTTGTTGCTGTTGCGAACTCGCTAGAAGAAGTGGTTAGAGGTGTTTGTTTGGGTTTAAACTGTTAGTAGATAGAGGTATGGGAATTGATTTGGAGGAAGGAGGTAATAAAAGTATGTGTTTGTGGGAGAAAGGAATTGGCAAAACGATCAGGGAAAGAGAAGGTCCGCAAAATAACAATTCACTTAGGGTATATTACACTAACAGTAGAAGTCTAAGAAATAAAATTAACGAATTAAATGCTCTTGTCTGCACAGAAAAAATAGATATTATTGCACTTACCGAAACGTGGATGAATGTAGAAAATAGAGAACTATTAGCTGAATATCAAATATATGGATTTAAACTATTTCACACAGATAGATATATTAGACGAGGAGGTGGAGTAGCCATATATGTTAGGGACAAATTGAAATGTAGTCTCAAAGAGGGAATCAAAACAGAGCCACACACAGAAACTATTTGGATTGAATTAAACGAAAAAGCTAATAATATTATAATAGGAGTAATATATAGGCCACCAAATTTAGACAGAATGGAAGCAAAGCATCTATGGGATGAAATATCTAGAGCATCTAGATCTAACAGTATTTATGTCATGGGTGACTTTAATTTTAGCGGAATAAACTGGTTGAACAAAACAGGGAATAGTGAAGCAGAAGATTTTCTAGAATTAATTGACGATTGCTTTCTTACGCAACACATTAAGGAACCAACACGGGAAAATAATATTTTAGATTTAGTGTTAACTAACAGGGAAACGCAAATTAATGACATCGAAATAGGGAGTGAGCTAGGGAGCAGTGATCACAAAGAAATCAGATTTAGCATAGAATGGAATAGACCAGTAGGAGAAAATTCTGTTAAAGTGCCAGATTTTCGAAAAGCTGATTTTAATAGCCTAAGAAATTTTTTGGGTCAAATTGATTGGAAAGGCTTGGGTATGGGGTGTGGGCCGGTCTTGGAGCGAGACATGAACCCAGCGATAGGTGACTTAAATGGGGATTTCGATGTGGATTCAATATATAACTTATTTAAGAATATTCTAAACAAAGCACAGGAACGTAGTATACCATACAAATTGAATAGATCGTATACTAATGACCCAAAGTGGATAACAAAGAATTTGAAGAACCATATAGGTAAAAAGAGAGCTTGGTACAAAAGGATTAAAAATGGGGAGGTCACTTTAGAACAGGAATTCGTACAACTGGTTAGAAATGTTAAAAAAGAGATAAGGAAAGCAAAAAGAAACTATGAAGTTCGCATAGCAGGGCAAGCAAAGACAAATCCTAAAGGGTTTTTTCAGTTATATCGTACTAAGACTAGGGAAAGGATAGGTCCATTAAAAACTGAGACAGGTCAAATAACAGATAGTGATGAAGAGATGAGTAGTATTTTTAATAAATATTTTGTATCTGTATTTACTAAAGAGGAACTTAACAATATGCCTTCAGCCGAACAAGTCTATGTGGGTGGGGACGAGGACAGGTTGACGAGTTTAGCAGTTACCAGGGAGGATGTTCTTAAACAAATAGTAAAACTCAAACCAAACAAATCCCCAGGGCCGGATGAAGTGTTTGCTAGGGTGCTTAAAGAATGCAAAGAGGAGCTTTGTGACCCACTGTCAACCATATTTAATAAATCAATAGAGTCAGGCAGAGTGCCAGAGTTTTGGAAAGTTGCTAATGTGATACCAGTTTTTAAGAAAGGAGATAGATCACTTGCGTCTAACTATCGACCAATTAGCCTAACGTCTATTGTGGGAAAGTTACTCGAATCTATAATAGCAAATAAAATTCGTCTTCATCTTGAAAAACATAAATTAATAATTGAGTCGCAACATGGTTTTATAAATGGCCGTTCATGTTTAACAAATTTGTTATCTTTTTATTCTAGCATTGTTGAGGCAGTTGATAGTGGTAAGGATTGCGATGTTGTATACCTTGACTTTAGCAAAGCTTTTGATACAGTGCCACATGAAAGACTGATTAAAAAAATAGAGTCTCATGGTGTTGGGGGTGCTATATTAAGCTGGATTAGGGCATGGCTATACCAAAGGAAACAGAGAGTTAGTATAAATGGAATCAAGTCAGAGTGGGAAAATGTTGTAAGTGGAGTGCCTCAAGGCTCTGTCCTGGGACCTCTGTTGTTTATAATATATATAAATGATTTAGATTCAGGTTTGAGTAGCAACATTTGCAAATTTGCCGATGATACGAAAATCGGTAGGGAAATTAATTCGGAGGAGGACTCACTATCACTTCAAGTTGATCTAGATAGGGTTTTGAAATGGTCAAAGGATTGGCAGATGCAGTTTAATGCTGATAAATGTAAAGTTCTGAGGTTAGGTAATGATGATAGAGTTACAAGATACGAGCTAGATGGTGTTGTGATTGCGAAGTCGGATTGCGAAAGGGATCTGGGAGTTATGATTAGTAAGAATTTGAAACAAAAGGATCAATGCATAAATGTTCGTAATAAGGCAAATCGGACACTTGGATTTATTAATCGCAGCGTTTGTAACAAGACACCTGGTGTGGTTCTCAAGCTATATCTTGCTCTAGTTAGGCCCCATTTAGATTATGCAGTTCAGTTTTGGTCGCCATATTATAGAATGGATATAAATTCACTTGAACGTGTCCAGCGTAGGATGACTAAGTTAATTCCCCAAATTAGAAATCTTTCATATGAAGAAAGATTAACAAAGCTTAAGTTGCATTCACTGGAAAGGCGAAGAGTTAGGGGTGACATGATAGAGGTTTACAAGTGGATGAATGGACATAACCGGGGGGATATTAATAGGGTATTAAAAGTATCAACACAGGACAGAACACGAAACAATGGATATAAATTGGATAAGTTTAGATTTAGGAAAGACTTGGGTAAATACTGGTTCAGTAACAGGGTTGTTGATTTGTGGAACCAATTGCCGCGTAACATTGTGGAGGTGGGGTCCCTCGATTGTTTCAAGCACGGGTTGGACAAGTATATGAGTGGGATTGGGTGGTTATAGAATAGGAGCTGCCTCGTATGGGCCAATAGGCCTTCTGCAGTTACCTTTGTTCTTATGTTCTTATGTTCTTATATACTTGTCCAACCCGCGCTTGAAACAATCGAGGGACACCACCTCCAACACGTTACGCGACAATTGGTTCCACAAATCAACAACCCTGTTACTGAACCAGTTTTTACCCAAGTCTTTCCTAAATCTAAACTTATCCAATTTATACCCATTGTTTCGTGTTCTGTCTTGTGTTGATATTTTTAATACCCTATTAATATCCCCCCTGTTATGTCCATTCATCCACTTGTAAACCTCTATCATGTCACCCCTAACTCTTCGCCTTTCAAGTGAATGCAACTTAAGCTTTGTTAATCTTGGTAGCCCTGAGGTACTCCACTAACAACATTATCCCACTCTGACTTAACCCCATTTATACTAACTCTCTGTTTCCTTTGGAATAGCCATGCCCTAATCCAAGTTAATATAGCACCCCCAATACCATGAGCCTCTATTTTTTTAATTAGTCTTTCATGTGGCACTGTATCAAAAGCTTTGCTAAAATCAAGGTACACAACATCACAATCCTTACCACTATCAACTGCCTCAACTATGCTGGAATAAAAAGTTAGCAAATTTGTTAAACATGAACGGCCATTTGTAAAACCATGTTGCGACTCATTTATTAATTTATGTTTTTCAAGATGGAGACGAATTGTATTTGCAATTATTGATTCAAATAACTTTCCCACAATAGACGTTAGGCTAATTGGCCGATAGTTTGACGCAAGTGATCTATCTCCTTTCTTAAAAATTGGTTCGACATTAGCTACCTTCCATGACTCTGGCACTCTGCCTGACTCTATTGATTTATTAAATATGGTTGACAGTGCGTCACAAAGCTCCTCTTTGCATTCTTTAAGCACCCTGGCAAACACTTCATCTGGCCCTGGGGATTTGTTTGGTTTGAGTTTTACTATTTGTTTAAGAACATCCCTCTGGTAACTGTTAAACTCGTCAACCTGTCCTCGTCCCCACCCACATAGACTTGTTCGGCTGAAGGCATATTGTTAAGTTCCTCTTTACATAAGAACATAAGAACAAAGGTAACTGCAGAAGGCCTATTGGCCCATACGAGGCAGCTCCTATTCTATAACCCCCCAATCCCACTCATATACTTGTCCAACCCGTGCTTGAAACAATCGAGGGACCCCACCTCCACAATGTTACGCGGCAATTGGTTCCACAAATCAACAACCCTGTTACTGAACCAGTATTTACCCAAGTCTTTCCTAAATCTAAACTTATCCAATTTATACCCATTGTTTCGTGTTCTGTCCCGTGTTGATACTTTTAATACCCTATTAATATCCCCCCGGTTATGTCCATTCATCCACTTGTAAACCTCTATCATGTCACCCCTAACTCTTCGCCTTTCCAGTGAATGCAACTTAAGCTTTGTTAATCTTTCTTCATATGAAAGATTTCTAATTTGGGGAATTAACTTAGTCATCCTACGCTGGACACGTTCAAGTGAATTTATATCCATTCTATAATATGGCGACCAAAACTGAACTGCATAATCTAAATGGGGCCTAACTAGAGCAAGATATAGCTTGAGAACCACACCAGGTGTCTTGTTACTAACGCTGCGATTAATAAATCCAAGTGTCCGATTTGCCTTATTACGAACATTTATGCTTTGATCCTTTTGTTTTAAATTCTTACTAATCATAACTCCCAGATCCCTTTCGCAATCCGACTTCGCAATCACAACACCATCTAGCTCGTATCTTGTAACTCTATCATCATTACCTAACCTCAGAACTTTACATTTATCAGCATTAAACTGCATCTGCCAATCCTTTGACCATTTCAAAACCCTATCTAGATCAACTTGAAGTGATAGTGAGTCCTCCTCCGAATTAATTTCCCTACCGATTTTCGTATCATCGGCAAATTTGCAAATGTTGCTACTCAAACCTGAATCTAAATCATTTATATATATTATAAACAACAGAGGTCACAGGACAGAGCCTTGAGGCACTCCACTTACAACATTTTCCCACTCTGACTTGATTCCATTTATACTAACTCTCTGTTTCCTTTGGTATAGCCATGCCCTAATCCAGCTTAATATAGCACCCCCAATACCATGAGACTCTATCTTTTTAATCAGTCTTTCACGTGGCACTGTATCAAAAGCTTTGCTAAAGTCAAGGTATACAACATCGCAATCCTTACCACTATCAACTGCCTCAACAATGCTAGAATAAAAAGATAACAAATTTGTTAAACATGAACGGCCATTTATAAAACCATGTTGCGACTCAATTATTAATTTATGTTTTTCAAGATGAAGACGAATTTTATTTGCTATTATAGATTCGAGTAACTTTCCCACAATAGACGTTAGGCTAATTGGTCGATAGTTAGACGCAAGTGATCTATCTCCTTTCTTAAAAACAGGTATCACACCAGCAACCCTCTAAAACTCCGGCACCCTGCCCGACTCCACCGACTTACCAAATATGGTTGACAGCGGGTCACAAAACTCCTCCCCGCACCCCCCAAGCACCCCGGCAAACACCTCATCCGGCCCTGGGGACTTGTTCGGTTTGAGCTCCACTACTTGTCTAAGAACATCCTCCCTGGCAACTGCCAAACCCGCCAACCCGTCCCCGTCCCCACCCACACAGACTTGTTCGGCTGAAGGCACACTGCCAAGCTCCTCCCCAGCAAATACAGATACAAAACATTCACTAAAAATACCACCCATCTCCCCACCACCATCCGCTATTTGACCCGTCTCAGCCCTCAATGGACCCATCCTTTCCCCAGTCCCAGCACGATACAACTGAAAAAACCCTTCAGGACCCGTCCCTGCTTGCCCCGCCACGCGAACCCCACAGCTTCTCCCCGCCCTCCCCATCTCCCCCCTAACACCTCCAACCAGCTGCACGAATTCCCGCTCTAAAGTGACCTCCCCATTTTTAATCCCTTTGTACGCCACAAAGGGATTAAAGAGAGAGAGAATGTGATTATAGTAGGAATATAGTAGGATTATAGTAGGAATGTGATTATAGTAAATACAGATACAAAATATTTATTAAAAATACTACTCATCTCTTCATCACTATCTGTTATTTGACCTGTCTCAGTTTTTAACGGACCTATGCTTTCCCTAGTCTTAGTACGATATAACTGAAAAAACCCTTTAGGATTTGTCTTTGCTTGCCCTGCTATGCGAACTTCATAGTTTCTTTTTGCTTTCCTTATCTCTTTTATAACATTTCCAACCAGTTGTACGAATTCCTGTTCTAAAGTGACCTCCCCTTTTTTAATCCTTTTGTACCAAGCTCTCTTTTTACCTATAAGATTCTTCAAATTCTTTGTTATCCACTTTGGGTCATTGGTATTCGATCTATTCAATTTGTATAGTATACTACGTTCCTGTGCTTTGTTTAGAATATTCTTAAATAAGTTATATATTGAATCCACATCGAAATCCCTTTTTAAGTCACCTATCGCTGGGTTCATGTCTCGCTCCAAGACCGGCCCCCACCCCATACCCAAGACTTTCCAATCAATTTGACCCAAAAAATTTCTAAGGCTATTAAAATCAGCTTTTCAAAAATCTGGCACTTTAACAGAATTTTCTCCTACAGGTCTATTCCCGTCTATGCTAAATCTGATTTCTTTGTGATCACTGTTACCTAGCTCACTCCCTATTTTGATGTCATTAATTTGTGTTTCCCTGTTAGTTAACACTAAATCTAAAATATTATTTTCCCGTGTTGGTTCCTTAATGTGTTGCGTAAGAAAACAATCTTCAATTAATTCTAGAAAATCTTCTGCTTCACTATTCCCTGTTTTGTTCAACCAGTTTATTCCACTAAAATTAAAGTCACCCATGACGTAAATACTGTTAGATCTAGATGCTCTAGATATTTCATCCGATAGATGCTTTGCTTCCATTCTGTCTAAGTTTGGTGGCCTATATATATATAACTCCTATTATAATATTATTTGCTTTTTCGTATAATTCTATCCAAATAGTTTCTGTGTGTGGCTCAGTTTTGATTCCCTCTTTGAGATTACATTTCAAATTGTCCCTAACATATATGGCTACTCCTCCTCCTCGTCTAATATATCTATCTGTGTGAAATAGTTTAAATCCATTTATTTGATATTCAGCTAATAGTTCTCTATTTTCTACATTCATCCACGTTTCGGTAAGTGCAATAATATCTATTTTTTCTGTGCAGACAAGAGCCTTTAATTCGTTAATTTTATTTCTTAGACTTCTACTGTTAGTGTAATATACCCTAAGTGAATTGTTATTTTGAGGCCCTTCTCTTTCCCTGATCATTTTGCCAATTCCTTTCTCCCACAAACACGTACTTTTATTATCTCCTTCCTCCAAATCAATTCCCATACCTCTATCAGCTAACAGTTTAAACCCAAACAAACACCTCTAACCACGTCTTCCAACGAGTTCGCAACAGCAACAACCCCAGCTCTCGATAGATGCACCCCATCACGAGCATACATTCCATTTCTTCCATAGAAGTGTTCCCAGATGTCTATGAAAGATATTGCATTTGATTTGCAATATCTTTCCAGCCGGCAATTGACACCAAGTGCCCTCGATATCCATTCATTTCCTACTCCCTTTCTTGGAAGAATGCCACATATGATCGGGATTCCTCCCTTGCTCCTAACTAATTCAATGGCTGTCCTGAATCTCAGTATTAGTTCCTCACTCCTAACTCGTCCAACATCATTACCCCCTGCACTAATACAAATAATGGGTTTGTTTCTATTTCCTGTCATAATATCATTCATGTTTCCAACAATATCACCAATTCCAGCTCCCGGATAGCAAACCCTTAATCTGTTCCCCCTATCTCTGGCACAAAACGTTCTGTCTAAATACCTCACCTGGGAATCTCCCACAACCAAAATTCGCTTCGATTCTCCCTTTTCCTTTCGAGCAGTTTGAGGGACCTGCGCTTCAATGCTCCTCGTTACTTTGTCTTTGCCACCTCGTTGAACAACAGGTTCAACACTGCACTCGTCCTCTAATACGTTAAATGCGTTAAAAGTTCTTAGGTGTAGGCTATTAGTTGTCGGTTTTGCCAAGGTCTTCTTAAGACCCCTGTCTTTCACAACTACCCAAGACGATGACTTCTTAATACTGGTCTCGTCAGTCCTTCTTAATGAGGTCCCGTCAACACTGGCCTCCTCCTTCGTTTCCTCCCGAAGTCGTAGCCGTCGCACCTCCTCCCGCAGCCAACCAGACTCACCAAATCTTTTACTAATCCTTCCATTATTGCAATAATGATCCCACAATAAACCACAATCATCAAGATCCCACACTTTCCCACAATAAACGTTGGGCTAATTGGCTGATAGTTTGACGCAAGTGATCTATCTCCTTTCTTAAAAATTGTTTACCATATTAGCTACCTTCCATGACTCTGGCACTCTACTTAACTCTATTGATTTATTAAATATGGTAGGCAGTGGCTCGGAAATCTCATCTTTGCATTCTTTAAACATCCAGGCAAACACTTCATCCGGTCCTGGGGATTTGTTTGGTTTTAGTTTTGCTATTTGTTATATTACATCCTCCCTGGTAACTGCTAAACTAGTCAACCTGTCCTCGTCCCCACCCACATATATTTGTTCGGCTGAAGGCATATTGTTAAGCTCCTCTTTAGTAAATACAGATATAAAATATTTATTAAAAATACTACTCATCTCCTCGTCATTATCCGTTATCTGCCCTGTCTCAGTTTTTAATGGACCTATCCTTTCCCTAGTTTTAGTTTGATATAACTGATAAAACCCTTTAGGATTTGTCTTCGCTTGCCCTGCTATGCGAACATCGTAGTTTCTTTTTGCTTTCCTTATCTCTTTTTTAACATTTCTAACCAGTTGAACGAATTCCTTTTCTAACCTAACTTCCCCATTCTTAATCCTTTTGTACCACGCTCTCTTTTTACCTGTAAGGTTCTTCAGATCCTTTGTTATCCACTTTGGATCATTAGTATTCGATCTATTCAATTTATATTGTATACTACGTTCCTGGGCTTTGCTTAGAATATTTTTAAATAGGTTATATTTTGAATCAACATCGAAATCCCCATTTCCGTCACCTGTTACTGGGTTCACATCTCGCCCACACCCCATCCCCAAGACATTCCAGTCAATTTGACCCAAAAAAATTCTAGGCTATTATAATCAGCTTTTCGAAAATCTGGCACTTTAACAGAATTATCTCCTACAGATCTATTCCATTCTATGATAAATCTGATTTCTTTATGATCACTGTTCCCTAGCTCACTCCCTATTTCCATGTCCTTAATTTGTGTTTCCCTCTTAGTTAACACTAAATCTAAAATATTATTTTAAAATTTTATATAAAAAATTATTATATTATATATAATATAAATATTATTTAGACTTGATATCAATATTAGTGTGCGACACAGACAACCACTATTTACTCTTGTGCCACTGAGACAACCGTAGTAGTGAATCTCTTCCCAATACCTGTACCAGATGTTAGCATCCTAAATCATTCACACACACACACACACAATACGTCACCTGTCAATCACTGTTATGGTATCAACACCATTGCTGGAGTGAGGAGTGACGATATCAGCGCCATCTATGGACCTGTAATCCAACTCCAAGGCATCAAGTTAGACGAAGACAACGTCATCTGTTGTAGGAGGTATGACGTCTGTGAAAGACTCCTGCTTCATATCTCAGTTAGGAGGTGAGATCGTTGGTCATGATCTTTGGTGAGTGACGTGACGATATCAACCCCATCTAAATTGCATCCAATAACATTTCACCGTTCCCAAGTGAAAGGTTTCCATCCTATGTTCTCCTTGTCTTCCGTCTTGCTATTGACTTTTATGTTCACAGATGTGACGTAGAAGGTTATTGCACTCTGGAAATCAGTTTACCTTGGGCTGTCCAGAACTCTTGACGTTTCCTGCGAGGACAAGTGGCCGCCATCGGTATTAAGCACGCAGTTGGCTCTTGTAATTAGGCAATGTTTGTGTGGACCGACGTACCCGGAATTTGGCCAAGAGGAGTTACAAGACGACAGTAGTGGGCGTCTGCTGAGAAGTGCTGCTAGTGTGTTGCTAGAGACTTATGTCAGGGTGTTAAAGACCCTGGAAGTGATTATTTGTGACCTCTTGCAATGTGTTGCTGAAGCTCTCTGCCAGTGTTTCTGGAGATCAAATGTGGGGTATTGGGACATTGTGACGATACGGTGTGTGGACTGGCTCATGCTGAGGAAGGTGAACTCGACGGTGAATAACACTGAGCGTGGACGACGTATACGTGAAGATAGTAGACTCACCGGGGTTTGAGGAACACTGCAGATATATTGAGTGTCCTGGGTGAACGCAACACTGTGTACATAGGTGTAGTTATACTTCCATAGATGATATATTGGTGAAGGTGTAATTGCATCTTGTTTACTCCCCTTTATTCCTTGCACTATTACTTGCTACCGCCAATTCTTGAGAACTTACCATTGACTTGCAGGTGGGATCATAGAAGAAGAGGCTCTAAGGCACATTACGCAGAACACGGTTACTGGCTCACGCGGACAATTACAATCACTAATGACAGGCCAAGGAAGGTTAAGAGCTGTCAAGCAGACAGATTAACACATTCCACGATCCCTTTGGACACTCCCACAGAAAACTTGTTGTGAGATACTATGGTAATCCAAGATCGGGTAATTACTAATTACCAAATTAATGAGTGCACACTTTTTTAACAATACCCGGAAATTGTACTTGCATACAGATTCACACCCTGACACGCTCATACACCCAGCAGCTGCTGTAGATGATGGTCAGCGTGGCAGATAGGCTGTACATGTGAGCGAGGAGACCCAGTACTATACCCATATTAATGGATAGCGTCCACCTCCAGCTATCAGATGATCGATGTTAAATCTAGGAGTTAGGATTTGCAATACACAGGGCTGATCTTATCACACAGACAAGACCCTAAGAGCACCAGCACAGTTTGCAACAATCACTGTTTAATGAGGCTTAATTTAAACCCCACACTTTTCAACGACGGATAATATCTTCAGTCATGTGCGATTTATATTTCTCCCATAACTCTGTTGGAGATGAAGGAGAGTCGGTGGTCAGTATGATTGCAAACAATGCATGAATTTGATTTGGATGTGTCGTGTTGGAAGCGTCATTAATGCCTACATTCCAGTGTCGGTCGTTCTCCAATAAATTCCGAGCTTGACTTGCGCTACCGAAAGTGGCATGTATCTCAATGGCTGGAAAGATGTTGGACCGGGCACATTTACCAACAGCATACGAAGAAAGAAGCATTTTTCTTGATTGGGATGCACGGTGTACAGTCTGCCTATCGTAGTTTATTTGAATATGCCAGGATGTCCGTCGACTCGTTGTCCTCGTTTGCGTCGATCAAATGATTTTCTACTGGCATTCCATGTGTAATACGGAGGCTCTTCCGAATACAGCAGTGTTTTCGCAAACGTGTCATTTTGACATAACGTGAAGAAAACGGTTAACGTTGTAGCCGGTGGATTCATAGCTGTTTGTTGCACATTTGCAGCAATGAAATAAACGTGTTGTCCATTTTCTTGTTTAAAAAACAAAACAAAAAATACTAACGAAATATTTCAATTCAAACGCAGATCAATCGTTCACCCCTCAATTTCACCACCAATTGCACTGAAAAATAAGAAGAACAGTTCAAAAACCAAATAAAAACAATGAAAAAGAAACAAATAATCTATACCCACGAAATGAATGGTATGGTAGACAACACAGCTCAATTCCAACGCAACGTCACACACAATAATTAAATCTAAATGAAAATAAATATAAATTTATGAAAATTCAATTTATCAATGCAATCGGAAACATTGAAATGGAAACATAACGTATTTTGTATATCGTGTCTTGCTCCTATGTGCAACCGATGGCGCTGTTTTAAAAAAAACGCATGTTTTTACCTGTCACAGGTTTGGCATCTAAATAGTAGGTATATAAAAACACGCAAGTATTCGAATAGAACGTTGTGTTCATCAAAGCAATCAGTGAAGAACTTGTGGATATTACAGCGTGTGTTGATCTGCCGTCTTTCAGATGGCACTGTTTTTCAAAAAAGCATGTTTTTTCCTGTTATAGGTGAAACATGTATATAGTAGGTATATGAAAACACTTGCCTATTCGAATGCAATTTTGTGTCAAAATTTCACAGCAAAGTAAAGAGGTTTCGAAGATTTCCCTAACATGAAAAACGCCCGAAAAACAAATCTTTAAAAAAATATATGTTTTTTCCCGTCACCGACCTGACATATATATAGTATGTATATAAAAACTTGCTCTGATGCAATGGGAACGTTCTGTCAAAATTTCAAGGCAATCGGTGAATAACTTTCGAAGATTAGCGATTTTGAACAAATGAACATTTCCATTTTTATTTATATAGACTAGCTGTACCTGGCCACGCGTTGCTGTGGCTCAGCAACGCATGTGTGTTGCTGAGCCACAGCAACCTTCCCCTGTCTCCCAGTCCTTCCCAACATTCCCCCCTCCCTGGTCCCCTCGTCCTCCCAACTATTCCTCACTCCCTCGTCCCTTTTTCCTCCCGTTCATCCTCCACTCCAGCATCCCCTCGTCCTCCCCACAATCTCCTACTACCCCGTCCCCTTATCCTCCCTACCATTCGCCCCCTCTCCCCCGTCCCCTCGTTCTCCCAATCATTCCTCACTCCCTCGTTCCTTTTTCCTCCCCTTCATCCTCCACTCCACCATCCCCTCGACTTCCTAACCATTCTCTACTTCACCATCCCCTCGTCCTCCACACAATCTCTTACTCCCCCATCCCCTAGTCCTCCCTACCATTCCCCCCTCCCTGTCCCTTCGTTCTCCCTACCATTCCCCTCCTCCCCCGTCCCCTTGTCCTCCCCACTATCCTGTCCCCTTGTCCTCCCCACTGTCCTGTCCCCTTGTCCTCCCCTCTATCCTGTCCCCTTGGCATCTCAACCATTCTCCATTCCTCTCGTCCCCACCATCCCCAACTCCCCTGTCCCCTCGTCTTCCCCCAGCATTACCGCCTCCCCGGTCCTTTCGCCCTCCCCATCATTCCCCACTCCCTCGTCTGATGATCAAATGATCTGATGTTCCCATCAGAAAATTGGGAACATCAAATGATCTGGGACTAGATTCACAAAGAAGTTAGGCAAACACTTACGAACCTGTACATCTCTTCTCAATCTTTGGCAGCTTTGTTTAGAATTATTAAACAGTTAATGATGTTCGAAGTACCAGGAGGCTGTTTATAACAATAACAACAGTTGATTGACAAGTTTTCATGCTTGTAAACTGTTAATAAATGCAACTAAAGCCATCAATGTACACTCTCGTAAGTACTTGCATAACTGTTTCGTAAATCTGGCCCCAGATGTCCCCATCACTGAAATATAAGAAAAAAAGTTCAAAAACGAAATGAGAAGTAATGAAAAAATAGAAAAACAAACTATACTCAAGAAATGAACGGTATGGTTAACAAGAAAACTCAATTCCTACACAATGTTACACAAAATAATTAAATCAAAATTAAAATAAATCGAAATTTATGAAAATTTCATTTATAAATGAAATCAGAAACATTGAAATGGAATCATAACATATTTAGCATAGCATGGTTGATCTTATGTGTAACATATGCCGCTGTTTATAAAAAACGCATGTTTTTACCTGTCACTGGGGTGGCATTTATATTGTAGGAATATGAAAAGACGCACCTATTCGAATGCAACGTTGTGTCAAAATTTCAACGCAACCGGTAAAGAGGTTTCGAAGATTTCCCTCGAATGAAAAACACAGTTTTTCAGAAAAAGCAGGATTTTTACCGTCACAGACGTGACGTCTATATAGTATGTATATAAAAACCTGTTCGGATGCGAATGGAACGTTGTGGGAAAATTTCAAAGCAATTGGTGAAGAAATTCCGGAGATTAGCGATTATGAACAAACGGATATTTCCATTTTAATTCATATAGATTATACGATGTTAAGTTGTCTTACAAGACAACAAATAAGTTCTTGCTGTACAAATAATTTAAATGAATCCTTGTTCATATGGGCGAGAATATAAAGAGTAGAAATTCGTTATTCAGGTATTCACTGGAATAGCAGGATTTAGCTGTATAAAATATTTCCAGCAAATAATAATATATGGATTAATCGACTATAAATCTATGATCAGGTAATAATTCTTATTAAGGAATGCTGAAGTAAAGTGAATTTAATGCAATTCACGTAAAGGTAAACATTTTCCCCCAGCTGTGTGGGCTGACGCAACAGTCCGCCATAATTTCTAGGGAAAATGAGTTATTACTATGCTTTAATAAAATGAACTCAAGTTTAATAAACTATTGGTTAGTAGAGTTAGTGGATTATAATACATAGTACAAGAATAGTTTCTTAAAGTACTAAGTGTTAATAAAAGATGTTGGAAATTTCCAACACTTGATTGTTCCTCAGATGACTGGACAATCATCCTACAAATCAGACTTCCATTAACTGAGCCATTACTGCTTCCACTATGCAGCACAATAGGCGTACACTCGTTTTTTTTTTAACTTCCACTAAGGGGTTTCACTACTCACGTTCAGAAGCTTACACGTGACTCTAATCTAGCGATCTTAACACTGAAAGTCCATCAGGGCAATACACATGATCACTGGAATCTCCAAAACCGCCGTATTATCGTTAATTTCTTCTTGCTGAAGGATATTATGTCGTTTAAACTCCAGCAATATCTCAGCGTTCCGGTTCCAGTAATAATTACTGGTGTGTGGATAACAATAGTTCAGGACAATGGCTAATAGAGGCCTTCCTTCAAGCTCTTGAAGACGGCCTGCTTTCTCCCTGAATGTCCTGACGAGAATGCCAGCACAAGACGCTTCATTGAGCAGCTGCGGGCGCCTTGTGGATCCTATGACTTCATTTCGTTTTCAACAATGAAAACCACAGGCCTCTCCCGCCACTTTTATACTCCTCTCTGATTCGTTGTGGCAAGAGTTTCTGCTGGTGGAGGCATGCCTGGCGTTACTGTTTCTCACATAGTGACTAGTTGTTCGAGGTGGAGGGTTGGGGGGTTTTGTGATCAGGCCTTCCAACGGTTTTGTGAGGGGAAACCTCATTTTCACCCCCCCCCCCCTACCACTCTACAACAATATTTTTCCCACTGGTTGAGTAGTATGTCTCCCCTTGTAACAGACTTCTGCATTATCGATTACAGCTGACCCAAGTGCCCTGTGTCGCAACTGTTGTCCTCCTTGTACTCATCTCGTTGTAGCGAGTCCAATGATAACCAACTTGATAACTCCGTTATTTGGTACCTAAAGTTTAACTCTTGCAAGCTCAACATCAATAACATCAAGCAAAGACTTAGTGCACTGACAGAGCTCTCTCTCACACACAGAAACTCAGAAACAGAAACACTGCTAGAGACAGATAGACAGAGATAGAGAGAGGCAGAGATAAAGATAGAGGAAGAGAATGGGAGACACACGGAAATGATAGACCAAAAGGCAGATGAGTAAAAAAATAATCCGTAGGAGCCGTGATGAGGGTTTGAACCTATATGCTGGTGTTCCCAAACACATGCTCTCTGTGTATTGAGGGAGGAGCGTCAGAGGTAGAACATTCCGAGATGACAGAGCCAGAGTGCATGGGAGAAGTGTGTGAAAACCCAGGTTCAACTTCAGTGGAAGCCTTAGGAATCGTACATGGTGCATTAGTACTCGAGGTTGCAATCATTTTGACCATGTCGTTGCCTAGTCGTCCACAGTGTGTGCCTGGGAACACCCAGAAAAATGGTTCGAACCCTCGTCACGGCTGTTACGCATTTTCTCATTGATGCATCTCGATAGTGTTATTAATTTTTTGTGTAATAAATAGATAGATTTGTGGATGGATAGATATAAAGACAGATGAGTAGTTAGATGGACAGGTAAATTGATTGATAAATGGATTGATAAAGAGATGAATAGATGGATGGATAGAAAAATAGATGAATATATAGATTGTAGGATAAATGGCTGCATAGATGGATGTAAAAAAGATAGGTGGATTGATAGATTATATATATAATATATATATATATATATATATATATATATATATATATATATATATATATATATATATATATATATATATATATATATATATATATATATATAATCTTTTAAGGGTCTGAGCAGGTGGTGGAGAGGGTTAAGGCGTACCTGTTATGCCAGTTGCTGGAAGGCTTCTGTGCTGGCTAGGGTTCGAGTCTCCTGGTGGGAAAGTGTCCTAAAGTTTATATATATATATATATATATATATATATATATATATATATATATATATATATATATATATATATATATATATATATATATATATATATACATATATATATATTAGTATATTTTGGTAGCAGTCTTTCCTGTAGACATATTTTATTAAATATGACCGAAAAAGTAAGATTAATAATTCTAACACGAATTTTCTCAATCTTTCGTACATTATGCTTCACTGTTGGAGGTAAATCAAAAATCACTTCTCCAAAATTCATTTTTATTTCTAGTCTGACGCGACATGGGCGCGTTTCGTAAAACTTATTACATTTTCAAAGACTTCACAAATACACAACTGATTAGAACTTGCGTTTCCCTGATTTTATATCTACATTTGAGTGAGGTGGGAAGGGTGATGTGGCATTACATTTGAGTAAGGTGGGAAGGATGATGTGGCATTAGAGGATATTAATAGGGTATTAAAAGTATCAACACAAGACAGAACACGAAACAATGGATATTGAATAGAAGTGTTTGTAGAAAGCCTATTGGTCCATATTTCTTGATGCTTCTATATTGGAGCGGAGTCTTGAGGTGGGTAGAATATAGTTGTGCAATAATTGGCTGTTGATTGCTGGTGTTGACTTCTTGATGTGTAGTGCCTCGCAAACGTCTAGCCGCCTGCTATCGCTGTATCTATCGATGATTTCTGTGTTGTTTACTAGGATTTCTCTGGCGATGGTTTGGTTATGGGAAGAGATTATATGTTCCTTAATGGAGCCCTGTTGTTTATGCATCGTTAAATGCCTAGAAAGAGATGTTGTTGTCTTGCCTATATACTGGGTTTTTTGGAGCTTACAGTCCCCAAGTGGGCATTTGAAGGCATAAAATAGGCATATGCCTTCAAATGCCCACTTGGGGACTGTAAGCTCCAAAAAACCCAGTATATAGGCAAGACAACAACATCTCTTTCTAGGCGTTTAACGATGCATAAACAACAGGGCTCCATTAAGGAACATATAATCTCTTCCCATAACCAAACCATCGCCAGAGAAATCCTAGTAAACAACACAGAAATCATCGATAGATACAGCGATAGCAGGCGGCTAGACGTTTGCGAGGCACTACACATCAAGAAGTCAACACCAGCAATCAACAGCCAATTATTGCACAACTATATTGTACCCACCTCAAGACTCCGTTCCAATATAGAAGCATCAAGAAATATGGACCAATAGGCTTTCTACAAACACTTCTATTCAATATCCATTGTTTCGTGTTCTGTCTTGTGTTGATACTTTTAATACCCTATTAATATCCTATAATGCCACATCATCCTTCCCACCTTACTCAAATGTAATGCCACATCACCCTTCCCACCTCACTCAAATGTAGATATAAAATCAGGGAAACGCAAGTTCTAATCAGTTGTGTATTTGTGAAGTCTTTGAAAATGTAATAAGTTTTACGAAACGCGCCCGTGTCGCGTCAGACTAGAAATAAAAATGAATTTTGGAGAAGTGATTTTTGATTTACCTCCAACAGTGAAGCATAATGTACGAAAGATTGAGAAAATTCGTGTTAGAATTATTAATCTTACTTTTTCGGTCATATTTAATAAAATATATATATATATATATATATATATATATATATATATATATATATATATATATATATATATATATATATATATATATATATATATATATATATATATATATATATATATATATATATATATATATATATATATATATATATATATATACATATATATATATATATATATATATATATATATATATATATATATGTCGTACCTAGTAGCCAGAACGCACTACTCAGCCTACTATGCAAGGCCCAATTTGCCTAATAAGCCAAGTTTTCATGAATTATTTGTTTTTCGACTACCTAACCTACCTAACCTAACCTAACCTAGCTTTTTCGGCTACCTAACCTAACCTAACCTATAAAGATAGGTTTGGTTAGGTTAGGTAGGGTTGGTTAGGTTCGGTCATATAACTACGTTAATTTTAACTCCAATAAAAAAAAAATTACCTCATACATAATGAAATGGGTAGCTTTATCATTTCATAAGAAAAAAATTTGAGAAAATATATTAATTCAGGAAAACTTGGCTTATTAGGCAAATCTGGCCTTGCATTGTAGGCTGAGAAGTGCGTTCTGGCTACTAGGTACGACATATATATATATATATATATATATATATATATATATATATATATCGTACCTAGTAGCCAGAACGCACTTCTCAGCCTACTATGCAAGGCCCGATTTGCCTAATAAGCCAAGTTTTCATGAATTAATTATTTTTCGACTACCTAACCTACCTAACCTCACCTAACCTAACTTTTTCGGCCACCTAACCTAACCTAACCTAACCTATTAGGATAGGTTAGGTTAGGTTAGGTAGGGTTGGTTAGGTCTGGTCATATATCTACGTTAATTTTAACTCCAATAAAAGAAAATTGACCTCATACATAATGAAATGGGTAGCTTTATCATTTCATAAGAAAAAAAATTGAGAAAATATATTAATTCTTGAAAACTTGGCTTATTAGGGAAGAGATTATATGTTCCTTAATGGAGCCCTGTTGCTTATGCATCGTTAAACGCCTAGAAAGAGATGTTGTTGTCTTGCCTATATACTGGGTTTTTTGGAGCTTACAGTCCCAAAGTGGGCATTTGAAGGCATAGACGACGTTGGTCTCTTTTAAAGCGTTCTGCTTTGTGTCTGGAGAATTTCTCATGAGTAGGCTGGCCGTTTTTCTGGTTTTATAGTAAATCGTCAGTTGTATCCTCTGATTTTTGTCTGTAGGGATAATGTTTCTATTAACAATATCTTTCAGGACCCTTTCCTCCGTTTTATGAGCTGTGGAAAAGAAGTTCCTGTAAAATAGTCTAATAGGGGGTATAGGTGTTGTGTTAGTTGTCTCTTCAGAGGTTGCATGGCGTTTCACTTTCCTTCTTATGATGTCTTCGACGAAACTATTAGAGAAGCCGTTGTTGACTAGGACCTGCTTTACCCTACAGAGTTCTTCGTCGACTTGCTTCCATTCTGAGCTGTGGCTGAGAGCACGGTCGACATATGCGTTAACAACACTCCTCTTGTACCTGTCTGGGCAGTCGCTGTTGGCATTTAGGCACATTCCTATGTTCGTTTCCTTAGTGTAGACTGCAGTGTGGAAACCTCCGCTCTTTTCCATGACTGTTACATCTAGAAAGGGCAGCTTCCCATCCTTTTCCATCTCGTAAGTGAAACGCAGCACGGAACTCTGCTCAAATGCCTCCTTCAGCTCCTGCAGATGTCTGACATCAGGTACCTGTGTAAAAATGTCGTCAACATACCTGCAGTATATGGCCGGTTTCAAGTTCATGTCGACTAAGACTTTTTGCTCGATGGTACCCATGTAGAAGTTTGCACACAGGACACCTAGGGGAGAACCCATGGCGACCCCATCTACTTGCTTATACATGTGCCCATCCGGGCTCAAGAAGGGTTCCTCTTTAGGACAAGCTTGGAGTAGTTTCCTCAGAATATTTTCTGGTATGTCAAGAGGAGTACAGGCTGGATCACGATACACTCTGTCGGCTATCATCCCGATTGTCTCGTCCACAGGTACGTTGGTAAACAGCGATTCTACGTCCAACGAGGCTCTTATCCCTGTGACCAGTGTGCCCCGCAGCAAGTCAACAAATTCCTTTGGAGACTTCAGGCTGAAGGCGCAAGGAACATAAGGAGTCAGCAGGCCGTTGAGTCTCTTCGCCAGTCTGTACGTGGGTGTGGGTATCTGGCTAATGATTGGCCGAAGTGGGTTTCCAGGCTTGTGTGTCTTGACATTTCCATACGCATATCCAGGTTTATATTCCCCAATGATCTTTGGCAGGTGGAGTCCGGATTTCTTGGCGTTCACAGTTTCGATCAGTTTGTTGACCCTTGCTTTCAATTCGGCTGTAGTGTCCTTCGTTACCCTTTGGAACTTAGTTTGGTCAGAGAGTATGAGGTTCATTTTCGCCATATATTCGTCTTTTTTAAGAATGACATATATTGGCGACTTGTCACCTCTCCTGACAACTATCTCCTTGTTCTCACGAAGGCTTTTAGCTGCCGCTTTAAGCTCGGGGAAAAGTATGGTGCTTCTGTAATTGCCTCGATTCTTTCCTCCTTCTGCAATAAGTTCTGCTTGTAAGGTATCTTTGGTAGTGACCTTCTTTTGTGTCTCGAGGTCGAATATGTCGTCCAACAGAATTTCCAACTCTACTTCCCGGGCCATCTCACTCGGTCTGGACATAACGTGACAGTTTATGCCCCGATTTAGGAGAGTGACTTGGTCCTCAGTGAGGTTAATTCCTGCAAGGTTCAGGAAGCCATCTCTTGGTCGTGGAATTGCCATAGGTCCTCCATATAATGTTGTTAGTTTCTTGATAATCCTTGTTTCAGTGCTGAGGTGATGTTGGTCTGTGAGGATGTCGAGGTGTTGTTCAATGCGGGTACGGATACTTTCGTCGATGTTGCTATTTCTCCACTCGTTTGTAGCATGAAGTAGTTGCGTTTTGTTGTCTTTGATTTCATTCTCTGCCTTGTATATCTGATCACGAATCAGATCCTGGCGATATTTTATCGTGAAGGCTTGATTCCTTGCTGCTGGGTCGTGCGCTTTAATATTTTTAATATATCCTTTAATATATACTCACAGACCGACATCACCTCAGCACTGAAACAAGGATTATCAACAAACTAACAACATTATATGGAGGACCTATGGCAATTCCACGACCAAGAGATGGCTTCCTGAACCTTGCAGGAATTAACCTCACTGAGGACCAAGTCACTCTCCTAAATCTGGGCATAAACTGTCACGTTATGTCCAGACCGAGTGAGATAGCCCGGAAAGTTGAGTTGGAAATTCTGTTGGACGACATATTCGACCTAGAGACACAAAAGAAGGTCACTACCAAAGATACCTTACAAGCAGAACTTATTGCAGAAGGAGGAAAGAATCGAGGCAATTACAGAAGCACCATACTTTCCCTCGAGCTCAAAGCGGCAGCTAAAAGCCTTCGTGAGAACAAGGAGATAGTTGTCAGGAGAGGTGACAAGTCGCCAATATATGTCATTCTTAAAAAAGACGAATATCTGGCGAAAATGAACCTCATACTCTCTGACCAAACTAAGTTCCAAAGGGTAACGAAGGACACTACAGCCGAATTGAAAGCACGGGTCAACAAACTGATCGAAACTGTGAACGCCAAGAAATCCGGACTCCACCTGCCAAAGATCATTGGGGAATATAAACCTGGATATGCGTATGGAAATGTCAAGACACACAAGCCTGGAAACCCACTTCGGCCAATCATTAGCCAGATACCCACACCCACGTACAGACTGGCGAAGCGACTCAACGGCCTGCTGGCTCCTCATGTTCTTTGCGCCTTTAGCCTGAAGTCTCCAAAGGAATTTGTTGACTTACTGCAGGGCACACGGGCCACAGGGATAAGAGCCTCGTTGGACGTAGAATCGCTGTTTACCAACGTACTTGTGGACGAGACAATCGGGATGATAGCCGACAGAGTGTATCGTGATCCAGCCTGTACTCCTCTTGACATACCAGAAAATATTCTGAGGAAACTACTCCAAGCTTGTACTAAAGAGGCACCCTTCTTGAGCCCGGATGGGCACATGTATAAGCAAGTAGATGGGGTCGCCATGGGTTCTCCCCTAGGTGTCCTGTTTGCAAACTTCTACATGGGTACCATCGAGCAAAAAGTCTTAGTCGACATGAACTTGAAACCGGCCATATACTGCAGGCATGTTGACGACATTTTTACACAGGTACCTGATGTCAGACATCTGCAGGAGCTGAAGGAGGCATTTGAGCAGAGTTCCGTGCTGCGTTTCACTTGCGAGATGGAAAAGGATGGGAAGCTGCCCTTTCTAGGTGTAACAGTCATGGAAAAGAGCGGAGGTTTCCACACTGCAGTCTACACTAAGGAAACGAACATAGGAATGTGCCTAAATGCCAACAGCGACTGCCCAGACAGGTACAAGAGGAGTGTTGTTAACGCATATGTCGACTGTGCTCTCAGCCACAGCTCAGAATGGAAGCAAGTCGACGAAGAACTCTGTAGGGTAAGGCAGGTCCTAGTCAACAACGGCTTCTCCAATGGTTTCGTCGAAGATATCATAAGAAGGAAAGTGAAACGCCATGCAACCTCTGAAGAGACAACTAACACAACACCTATACCCCCTATTAGACTATTTTACAGGAACTTCTTTTCCACAGCTCATAAAACGGAGGAAAGGGTCCTGAAAGATATTGTTAATAGAAACGTTATCCCTACAGACAAAAATCAGAGGATACAACTGACGATTTACTATAAAACCAGAAAAACGGCCAGCCTACTCATGAGAAACTCTCCAGACACAAAGCAGAACGCTTTAAAAGAGACCAACGTCGTCTATGCCTTCAAATGCCCTCTTGGGGACTGTAAGCTCCAAAAAACCAAATATATAGGCAAGACAACAACATCTCTTTCTAGGCGTTTAACGATGCATAAGCAACAGGGCTCCATTAAGGAACATATAATCTCTTCCCACAACCAAACCATCGCCAGAGAAATCCTAGTAAACAACACAGAAATCATCGATAGATACAGCGATAGCAGACGGCTTGACGTTTGCGAGGCACTGCACATTAAGAAGTCAACACCAGCAATCAACAGCCAATTAATGCACAACTATATTCTACCCACCTCAAGACTCCGCTCCAATATAGAAGCATCAAGAAATATGGACCAATAGGCTTTCTACAATCACTTCCATTTCAAATACCCATTGTTTCGTGTTCTGTCTTGTGTTGATGAAATTAATACCCTATTAAATACCACCTCACCCCATCCACCTCACTCAAATGTAGATATAATCAAATCGGAGATACGTAAGTTCTATTCAGTTGTGTATGTATAAAGTCTTTGAAAATGTAATAAGTTTTACGAAACGCGCTCAAGTGTCGCGTCAGACTAGAAATAAAAATTAATTTTGGAGAATTGATTTTTGAATTACCTCCAACAGTGAAAAGAAATGTACGAAAGATTGAGAAAATTCGTGTTAGAATTATTAATCTTACTTTTTCGGTCATATTTAATAATATATGTCTACAGGAAAGACTGCTACCAAAATATACTAATATATATATACAAAATATACTATATATATATATATATATATATATATATATATATATATATATATATATATATATGGATAGAGAGACAGATAGAGGTGTATATAGATAGATGAGTATGATTGATTGGTGGATTGTTAAATGGATGAATAGATAGATGTTTGGATAGATGGCTAGATAAATAGATAGATGAATGGGAAGATGAGTAGGTAGCTGGATAAATAGATAGATGGATAGGTGATAAAAAGATAGATAGAGAGATAAAATGAATGATGTATGGATAGATAGACAAATAACAGAAAGATGAGTAGCTGGATGGATAGATAAATAGAGTAACGCGTAGACAGGAGAGATGGATGGGTGGATTGAGGACAGCTATTTGGGTAGAAAAAATAGTAGTTGGATGGATAGATGGATGGATACATAGATGGACAGGTAGATATATCGAGAGATGTACTAATAAATGAATGGATGGATGAATTGATAAACAGATGGATAGATAGACGGATCGTAGATGGATAGATTAATGGACATATGGATGGACCGATTGACAATAGATGAATAGCTGGATTTATGGATTAATGGATAGATAATTAAATAAAATGTTGGATAGATAGATGGACAGTTCAACCCGTTCTCGCACTTTCTTACAGTCAATATTGACTTATTAAATACGTGCATATGTGACATACTAAACATACTAGTTTACCTTGAATAGCTTCATAGAAAACACCGACCTTACCTAACCTTGGTATGTTAAGAAGGTTAGAAGAAGTAAGAAGAAGGTTAGGTAAGGTCGGTGTTTTCTATGAAGCTGTTCAAGGTAAACTAGTATGTTTAGTATGTCACATATGCACGTATTTAATAAGTCAATATTGACAATACGAAATTGCGAGAACGAGTTGGACAGTTAGATACTCAATTAGATGCATAAATAGATGGATAGATAGATGGATGTACAGATGGAAAAGTAGATGGATTTTTAAATGGATAGATTTATGAGTAGATAGTTGGATAAATAGATAGACATATAGATGGTCTGTGTGAAATATTTCCCACTTATAACATAAATAACTACCTAATAAACATTTATAATAATATACAGCTATGCCGTCCTCTGTTAAGCTTATAAGACTAACCGCAAATTATTATTACTGTAATTAAGTTATTATGAAGCTAATTCCTCTGTTATTAAACTATGAATTATAATATTATTATTACTGGGCTGACGTGACATGTGTGACGTCAGCCAGCTCCACGTGACATGTGTGACGTCAGCCAGCACCACGTGACATGTGTGACGTCAGCCAGCTCCACGTGACATGTGTGACGTCAGCCAGCACCACGTGACATGTGTGACGTCAGCCAGCTCCACGTGACATGTGTGACGTCAGCCAGCACCACGTGACATGTGTGACGTCAGCCAGCTCCACGTGACATGTGTGACGTCAGCCAGCTGCACGTCACAACGAGGATTGTGTAACAACAACTTTCTTAAGCCTCGTTGGTGACGTAAAGTGTGGAGATGAACTCTAACACATTATATAATAAACACAACAATATATTCCGTTCAGATTCTGTAATGATTCTTATTAACCACCACAACTGCAAATTTAATAACTAATAGTTGTGCCTTGAAGGAAAGGGTGAGTGTGGGGAGGGAGGACCGGTCATAATGGTCTGGACATGAAGGAGAGCGTGAGTGTGGGGGAGGGAGGACCGGTCATAATGGTCTGGACGACATGAGATCTTGACCAAAGACACCGAGACCATGATGGAGAGGGTGAGTGTGGGGGAGGGAGGACTTTTATTATTATTACTGTTATTTTTCTACCACAAACGTGGCCACACTAACCAGCATATTTACATACTTTAATTTAGTTTAGTTCAAACTAAAGACTTTGAAAATGTAATAAGATATTACGAAATGCGTTCAAGTGTCGCAGCAGACTAGAAATAAAAATGAATTTTGGAAAATTGATTTTTCAATTACCATCAACAGTGAAAAGAAATATAAGAAATATTGAGAAAATTCGTGTTAGAATTATTAATCTTACTTTTTCGGTCATATTTAATAATATATGTCTACAGGAAAGACTGCTACCAAAATATAATAATATATATAGATAAATATATATATATATATATATATATATATATATATATATATATATATATATATTTGTATATATATATATATATATATATATATATATTTGTATATATATATATATATATATATATATATATATATATATATATATATATATATATATATATATATATATATATATATGTATAATTCTCATTATACATTCTATTACTAGATTTAACCCACTTGGTGAGGGTGGTTATATAAGTGGCGAGCCAGGAGTTGGGCCACCACTTGATATAGACGGCTGGTGAATTCATGATGGTATTTGATTGCAACCAGGTTATAGTAGCATAGTGTTGAGGTAAATATTCTTATGTCTTGTATATAAATGTGTTGTATATATTCTTTGTTTTATTCAATATGTTTAGTTAACAGGGAGAGAGAGAGAGAGAGAGAGAGAGAGAGAGAGAGAGAGAGAGAGAGAGAGAGAGAGAGAGTGAGAGAGTCTCTGTCTCTGAGAGAGTCTCAGCGTCTCTGTCTCAGCCTCTCTGTCTCAGCCTCTCTGTCTCTGCCTCTCTGTTTCTGCCTCTCTTTCTCAGCCTCTCTGTCTCTGCCTCTGCCTCTCTGTCTCTGTCTCTCTGTCTCAGCCTCTCTGTCTCAGCCTCTCTTTCTGAGCCTCTCTGTCTCAGCCTCTCTTTCTGAGCCTCTCTGTCTCTGTCTCTCTGTCTCTGCCTCTCTGTCTCTGCCTCTCTGTCTCTGCCTCTCTTTCTGAGCCTCTATGTCTCTGCCTCTCTGTCTCTGCCTCTCTGTCTCTGCCTCTCTGTCTCTGCCTCTCTGTCTCTGCCTCTCTGTCTCTGTCTCTCTGTCTCTGCCTCTCTGTCTCTGCCTCTCTGTCTCTGCCTCTCTGTCTCTGCCTCTCTGTCTCTGTCTCTGTCTCTGCTTCTCTGTCTCAGCCTCTCTGTCTCAGCCTCTCTGTCTCTGTCTCTCTGTCTCAGCCTCTCTGTCTCAGCCTCTCTGTCTCAGCCTCTCTGTCTCTGCCTCTCTGTCTCTGCCTCTCTGTTTCCCGGTCTCAGCCTCTCTGTCTCAGCCTCTCTGTCTCAGCCTCTCTGTCTCTGCCTCTCTGCCTCTGTTTATCCCTTTGCCTCTTTGCATCTGCTTCACTGTCTCTCCCTCTCTGTTTCTGCCACTCTGTTTCTGCCTCTGCTTCTCGGTCTCAGCTTCTTTGTCTCTTCCTCTCTGTCTTTGCTCTCCCTCGCTCTTCCTCTCTGTCTCAGCCTCTCTATCTCTGCCTCTCTGTCTCTGCCTCTCTGTCTCAGCCTCTCTGTTTCTGCCTCTCTGTCTCAGCCTTTCTGTCTCTGCCCCTCTGTTTCAGCCTCTTTGTCTCAGCCTCTCTGTCTCTGCCTCTCTGTCTCAGCCTTTCTGTCTCTACCTCTCTGTCTCAGCCTCTCTGTCTCAGCCTCTGTGTCTCTGCCTCTCTTTCTCTGCCTCTCAGTCTCTCTGTCTCAACTTCGCTGTCTCAGCCTCTCTGTCTCTGCCTCTCTGTCTCTGCCTCTCTGTCTCGGCCTCTCTGTCTCGGCCTTTCTGTCTATGCCTCTCAGTCTCAGCCTCTCTGTCTCATCCTCTCTGTCTCTGCCTCTCTGTCTCTGCCTCTCTGTCTCTGCTTCTCTGTCTCTGCCTCTCTGTCTCTGCCTCTCTGTCTCTGTCTCTGCTTCTCTGTCTCTGCTTCTCTGTCTCAGCCTCTCTGTCTCAGCCTCTCTGTCTAAGCCTCTTTGTCTATGCCGCTCAATCTCTGCCTCTCTGTCTCAGCCTCTCTGTCTTTGCCTCTCTGTCTCTGCCTCACTGTCTCTGCCTCTCTGTCTCTGCCTCTCTGTTTCTGCATCTCTGTCTCAGCCTCTCTGTCTCTGCCTCTTTGTCTCTGCCTCTCTGTCTCTGAATCTCTGTCTCAGCCTCTCTGTCTCAGCCTCTCTTTCTGAGCCTCTATGTCTCTGCCTCTCTGTCTCTGCCTCTCTGTCTCAGCCTCTCTGTTTCTGCCTCTCTGTCTCAGCCTTTCTGTCTCTGCCCCTCTGTTTCAGCCTCTTTGTCTCAGCCTCTCTGTCTCTGCCTCTCTGTCTCAGCCTTTCTGTCTCTACCTCTCTGTCTCAGCCTCTCTGTCTCAGCCTCTGTGTCTCTGCCTCTCTTTCTCTGCCTCTCAGTCTCTCTGTCTCAACTTCGCTGTCTCAGCCTCTCTGTCTCTGCCTCTCTGTCTCTGCCTCTCTGTCTCGGCCTCTCTGTCTCGGCCTTTCTGTCTATGCCTCTCAGTCTCAGCCTCTCTGTCTCATCCTCTCTGTCTCTTCCTCTCTGTCTCTGCCTCTCTGTCTCTGCTTCTCTGTCTCTGCCTCTCTGTCTCTGCCTCTCTGTCTCTGTCTCTGCTTCTCTGTCTCTGCTTCTCTGTCTCAGCCTCTCTGTCTCAGCTTCTCTGTCTAAGCCTCTTTGTCTATGCCGCTCAATCTCTGCCTCTCTGTCTCAGCCTCTCTGTCTTTGCCTCTCTGTCTCTGCCTCACTGTCTCTGCCTCTCTGTCTCTGCCTCTCTGTTTCTGCCTCTCTGTCTCAGCCTCTCTGTCTCTGCCTCTTTGTCTCTGCCTCTCTGTCTCTGAATCTCTGTCTCAGCCTCTCTGTCTCAGCCTCTCTTTCTGAGCCTCTATGTCTCTGCCTCTCTGTCTCTGCCTCTCTGTCTCTGCCTCTCTGTCTTTGTCTCTGTCTCTGCCTCTCTGTTTCCCTGTCTCAGCCTCTCTGTCTCTGCCTCTTTGTCTCTGCCTCTCTGTCTCTGAATCTCTGTCTCAGCCTCTCTGTCTCAGCCTCTCTTTCTGAGCCTCTATGTCTTTGCCTCTCTGTCTCTGCCTCACTGTCTCTGCCTCTCTGTCTCTGCCTCTCTGTTTCTGCCTCTCTGTCTCTGCCTTTCTGTCTCTTCCTCTCTGTCTCTGCCTCTCTGTCTCTGCCTCTCTGTCTCAGCCTCTCTGTCTCTGCCTCTCTGTCTCTGCCTTTCTGTCTCAGCCTCTCTGTCTCTGTCTGTCTCTGCCTCTCTTTCTCTGCCTCTCTGTCTCAGCCTCTCTGTCTCAGCCTCTCTGTCTCTGTCGTTCTCTGCCTCTCTGTCTCTGCCTCTCTGCCTCTGCCTCTCAATCTCTGCCTCTCTGTCTCTGCCTCTCTGACTCTGCCTCTCTGTCTCTGCCTCTCTGTCTCTCCCTCTCTGACTCTGCCTCTCTGTCTCGGCCTCTCTGTCTCTGCCTCTGTGACTCTGCCTCTCTGTCTCTGCCTCTCTGTCTCTGCCTCTCTGTCTCTGTCTGTCTCTGCCTCTCTTTCTCTGCCTGTCTCTGCCTCTCTGTCTCTGCCTCTCTGTCTCTGCCTCTCTGTCTTTGCCTCTCTGTCTCAGCCTCTCTGTCTCTGTCGTTCTCTGCCTCTCTGTCTCTGCCTCTCTGTCTCTTCCTCTCTGTCTCTGCCTCTCTGTCTTTGCCTCTCTGACTCTGCCTCTGCCTCTCTGTCTCTCTGTCTCTGCCTCTCTGTCTCTGCCTCTCTGTCTCTGCCTCTCTGTCTCTGCCTCTCTGACTCTGCCTCTCTGTCTCTTCCTCTCTGTCTCTGCCTCTCTGTCTCTGCCTCTCTGTCTCAGCCTCTCTGTCTCTGTCTGTCTCTGCCTCTCTTTCTCTGCCTCTCTGTCTCAGCCTCTCTGTCTCTGCCTCTGCCTCTCTGTCTCTCTGTCTCTGCCTCTCTGTCTCTGCCTCTCTGTCTCTGCCTCTCTGTCTCTGCCTCTCTGACTCTGCCTCTCTGTCTCTTCCTCTCTGTCTCTGCCTCTCTGTCTCTGCCTCTCTGTCTCAGCCTCTCTGTCTCTGTCGTTCTCTTCCTCTCTGTCTCTGCCTCTCTGTCTCTTCCTCTCTGTCTCTGCCTCTCTGTCTTTGCCTCTCTGACTCTGCCTCTGCCTTTCTTTCTCTCTGTCTCTGCCTCTCTGTCTCTGCCTCTCTGACTCTGCCTCTCTGTCTCTGCCTCTCTGTCTCAACCTCTCTCTCTCTCTGTCTCTGCCTCTCTGTCTTTGCCTCTCTGTCGCTGCCTCTCTGTCTCTGCCTCTCTGTCTCTGCCTCTCTGTCTCTGCCAGTGTCTCTGCCACTCAGTCTTTGCCTCTCTGTCTCTGCCTTTCAATCTCTGTCTCTCTGTCTCTGCCTCTCTGACTCTGCCTCTCTGTCTCTGGCTCTCTGTCTTTGCCTCTCTGTCTCTGCCTCTCTGTCTCGGCCTCTCTGTCTCGGCCTCTCTGTCTCTGCCTCTCTGACTCAACCTCTCTGTCTCTGCCTCTGTGTCTCTGCCTCTCTGTCTCTGTCTGTCTCTGCCTATCTGTCTCTGCCTCTCAGTCTCTGCCTCTCTCTCTCTGCCTCTCCGTCTCTGCCTCTCTGACTCTACCTCTCTTTCTCTGCCTCTCTGTCTCTGCCTCTCTGTCTCTGTCTGTCTCTGCCTCTCTGTCTCTGCCTCTCTGTCTCTGTTTGTCTCTGCCTCTCTTACTCTACCTCTCTGACTCTGCCTCTCTGTCTCTGCCTCTCTGTCTCTGCCTCTATGTCTCTGCCTCTCTGTCTCTGTCTGTTTCTGCCTCTCTGTTTCTGCCTCTCTGTCTCTGCCTCTCTGTCTCTGCCTCTCTGTGTCTGCCTCTCTGTCTCTGCCTCTCTGTCTCTGCCTCTCTGACTATGCCTCTCTGTCTCTGCCTCTCCGTCTCTGCCTCTCTGACTCTACCTCTCTGTCTCTGCCTCTCTGTCTCTGCCTCTCTGTCTCTGTCTGTCTCTGCCTCTCTGTCTCTGCCTCTCTGTCTCTGTCTGTCTCTGCCTCTCTTACTCTACCTCTCTGACTCTGCCTCTCTGTCTCTGCCTCTCTGTCTCTGCCTCTCTGTCTCTGCCTCTCTGTCTCAGCATCTCTGTCTTTGTCTGTCTCTGCCTCTCTGTCTCTGCCTCTCTGACTCTGCCTCTCTGACTCTGCCTCTCTGTCTCAGCCTCTCTGTCGTGGCCTCTCTGTCTCTGCCTCTCTGTCTCTGCCTCTCTGTCTCTGCCTCTCTGTCTCAGCCTCTCTGTCTTTGTCTGTCTCTGCCTCTCTGTCTCTGCCTCTCTGTCTCTGCCTCTCTGTCTCAGCCTCTCTGTCTTTGTCTGTCTCTGCCTCTCTGTCTCTGCCTCTCTGTCTCTGCCTCTCTGTCTCAGCCTCTCTGTCTCTGTCGTTCTCTGCCTCTCTGTCTCTGCCTCTCTGTCTCTTCCTCTCTGTCTCTGCCTCTCTGTCTTTGCCTCTCTGTCTCTGCCTCTGCCTCTCTGTCTCTCTGTCTCTGCCTCTCTGTGTCTGCCTCTCTGTCTCTGCCTCTCTGTCTCTGCCTCTCTGTCTCTGCCTCTCTGACTCTGCCTCTCTGTCTCTTCCTCTCTGTCTCTGCCTCTCTGTCTCTGCCTCTCTGTCTCATCCTCTCTGTCTCTGTCGTTCTCTGCCTCTCTGTCTCTGCCTCTCTGTCTCTTCCTCTCTGTCTCTGCCTCTCTGTCTTTGCCTCTCTGACTCTGCCTCTGCCTTTCTGTCTCTCTGTCTCTGCCTCTCTGGCTCTGCCTCTCTGACTCTGCCTCTCTGTCTCTGCATCTCTGTCTCTGCCTCTCTGACTCTGCCTCTCTGTCTCTGCCTCTCTGTCTTTGCCTCTCTGTCGCTGCCTCTCTGTCTCTGCCTCTCTGTCTCTGCCTCTCTGTCTCTGCCAGTGTCTCTGCCACTCTGTCTTTGCCTCTCTGTCTCTGCCTTTCAATCTCTGCCTCTCTGTCTCTGCCTCTCTGACTCTGCCTCTCTGTCTCTGGCTCTCTGTCTTTGCCTCTCTGTCTCTGCCTCTCTGTCTCGGCCTCTCTGTCTCGGCCTCTCTGTCTCTGCCTCTCTGACTCAACCTCTCTGTCTCTGCCTCTCTGTCTCTGCCTCTCTGTCTCTGTCTGTCTCTGCCTATCTGTCTCTGCCTCTCTGTCTCTGCCTCTCTCTCTCTGCCTCTCCGTCTCTGCCTCTCTGACTCTACCTCTCTTTCTCTGCCTCTCTGTCTCTGCCTCTCTGTCTCTGTCTGTCTCTGCCTCTCTGTCTCTGCCTCTCTGTCTCTGTTTGTCTCTGCCTCTCTTACTCTACCTCTCTGACTCTGCCTCTCTGTCTCTGCCTCTCTGTCTCTGCCTCTATGTCTCTGCCTCTCTGTCTCTGTCTGTTTCTGCCTCTCTGTTTCTGCCTCTCTGTCTCTGCCACTCTGACTATGCCTCTCTTTCTCTGCCTCTCCGTCTCTGCCTCTCTGACTCTACCTCTCTGTCTCTGTCTCTGCCTCTCTGTCTCTGTCTGTCTCTGCCTCTCTGTCTCTGCCTCTCTGTGTCTGTCTGTCTCTGCCTCTCTTACTCTACCTCTCTGACTCTGCCTCTCTGTCTCTGCCTCTCTGTCTCAGCATCTCTGTCTTTGTCTGTCTCTGCCTCTCTGTCTCTGCCTCTCTGACTCTGCCTCTCTGACTCTGCCTCTCTGTCTCAGCCTCTCTGTCGTGGCCTCTCTGTCTCTGCCTCTGTGGCTCTGCCTCTCTGTCTCTGCCTCTCTGTCTCAGCCTCTCTGTCTTTGTCTGTCTCTGCCTCTCTGTCTCTGCCTCTCTGTCTCAGCCTCTCTGTCTTTGTCTGTCTCTGCCTCTCTGTCTCTGCCTCTCTGACTCTGCCTCTCTGTCTCTGCCTCTCTGTCTCTGCCTCTCTGTCCCTGCCTCTCTGTCGTGGCCTCTCTGTCTCTGCCTCACTGAATCTGCCTCTCTGTCTCAGCCTCTGTCTCTGCTTCTCTCTCTGTCTCTCTGTCTCAGCCTCTCTGACTATGCCTCTCTGTCTCTGCCTCTCTGTCTCTGCCTCTCTGTCTCTGCCTCTCTGTCTCTGCCTCTCTGTCTCTGCCTCTCTGTCTCTGCCTCTCGGTCTCTGCCACTCTGTCTCTGCCTCTCAATCTCTGCCTCTCTGTCTCTGCCTCTCTGACTCTGCCTCTCTGTCTCTGCCTCTCTGTCTCTGCCTCTCTGACTCTGCCTCTCTGTCTCGGCCTCTCTGTCTCTGCCTCTGTGACTCTGCCTCTCTGTCTCTGCCTCTCTGTCTCTGCCTCTCTGTCTCTGTCTGTCTCTGCCTCTCTGTCTCTGTCTGTCTCTGCCTCTCTGTCTCTGCCTCTCTGTCTCTGCCTCTCTGTCTTTGCCTCTCTGTCTCAGCCTCTCTGTCTCTGTCGTTCTCTGCCTCTCTGTCTCTGCCTCTCTGTCTCTTCCTCTCTGTCTCTGCCTCTCTGTCTTTGCCTCTCTGACTCTGCCTCTGCCTCTCTGTCTCTCTGTCTCTGCCTCTCTGTCTTTGCCTCTCTGTCTCAGCCTCTCTGTCTCTGTCGTTCTCTGCCTCTCTGTCTCTGCCTCTCTGACTCTGCCTCTCTGTCTCTTCCTCTCTGTCTCTGCCTCTCTGTCTCTGCCTCTCTGTCTCAGCCTCTCTGTCTCTGTCTGTCTCTGCCTCTCTTTCTCTGCCTCTCTGTCTCAGCCTCTCTGTCTCAGCCTCTCTGTCTCTGTCGTTCTCTGCCTCTCTGTCTCTGCCTCTCTGTCTCTTCCTCTCTGTCTCTGCCTCTCTGTCTTTGCCTCTCTGACTCTGCCTCTGCCTTTCTGTCTCTCTGTCTCTGCCTCTCTGGCTCTGCCTCTCTGACTCTGCCTCTCTGTCTCTGCATCTCTGTCTCTGCCTCTCTGACTCTGCCTCTCTGTCTCTGCCTCTCTGTCTCAACCTCTCTGTCTCTCTGTCTCTGCCTCTCTGTCTTTGCCTCTCTGTCGCTGCCTCTCTGTCTCTGCCTCTCTGTCTCTGCCTCTCTGTCTCTGCCAGTGTCTCTGCCACTCTGTCTTTGCCTCTCTGTCTCTGCCTTTCAATCTCTGCCTCTCTGTCTCTGCCTCTCTGACTCTGCCTCTCTGTCTCTCGCTCTCTGTCTCTGCCTCTCTGTCTCTGCTTCTCTGTCTCGGGCTCTCTGTCTCGGCCTCTCTGTCTCTGCCTCTCTGACTCAACCTCTCTGTCTCTGCCTCTCTGTCTCTGCCTCTCTGTCTCTGTCTGTCTCTGCCTATCTGTCTCTGCCTCTCTGTCTCTGTCTGTCTCTGCCTATCTGTCTCTGCCTCTCTGTCTCTGCCTCTCTCTCTCTGCCTCTCCGTCTCTGCCTCTCTGACTCTACCTCTCTTTCTCTGCCTCTCTGTCTCTGCCTCTCTGTCTCTGTCTGTCTCTGCCTCTCTGTCTCTGCCTCTCTGTCTCTGTTTGTCTCTGCCTCTCTTACTCTGCCTCTCTGACCCTGCCTCTCTGTCTCTGCCTCTCTGTCTCTGCCTCTATGTCTCTGCCTCTCTGTCTCTGTCTGTTTCTGCCTCTCTGTTTCTGCCTCTCTGTCTCTGCCTCTCTGTCTCTGCCTCTCTGCCTCTGCCTCTCTGTCTCTGCCTCTCTGTCTCTGCCTCTCTGACTATTCCTCTCTGTCTCTGCCTCTCCGTCTCTGCCTCTCTGACTCTACCTCTCTGTCTCTGCCTCTCTGTCTCTGCCTCTCTGTCTCTGTCTGTCTCTGCCTCTCTGTCTCTGCCTCTCTGTCTCTGCCTCTCTGTCTCTGCCTCTCTGACTATTCCTCTCTGTCTCTGCCTCTCCGTCTCTGCCTCTCTGACTCTACCTCTCTGTCTCTGCCTCTCTGTCTCTGCCTCTCTGTCTCTGTCTGTCTCTGCCTCTCTGTCTCTGCCTCTCTGTCTCTGTCTGTCTCTGCCTCTCTTACTCTACCTCTCTGACTCTGCCTCTCTGTCTCTTCTTCTCTATCTCTGCCTCTATGTCTCTGCCTCTCTGTCTCTGTCTGTCTCTGCCTCTCTGTTTCTGCCTCTCTGTCTCTGCCTCTCTGTCTCTGCCTCTCTGTCTCTGCCTCTCTGTCTCTGCCTCTCTGTCTCTGCCTCTCTGTCTCTGTCTCTCTGACTATGCTTCTCTGTCTCTGCCTCTCTGTCTCTGCCTCACTGTCTCTGCCTCTCTGTCTCTGCCTCTCTGTCTCAG